>NC_041406.2:125428888-125616388 GCF_900747795.2 Erpetoichthys calabaricus
TTGACAATTTCTGTTACTGTGCACTGGAATCCACAATGTTATAAATATGTTAATATTAATACTTAGTAGGAACAACATGTTGGATTAATGGTATGGAAACATATCCAGTACTTACAAATCCCATTGCAAAAGAGCTCTTGGAGCATCTGATCACAGCCATTATTCACATACTACCAAGACACCAGCAAAAACTGAAATAAGAAAGAAACCATTCATGCAAGAAACAGTGACATTGCAGCAGAAGTACAAAGAGTGCTTCTTCTGCATTAACTCCGATATGCTGACATCCTGGCTGGCACTCAAAGAGGTTGCTTATACTGTCAGTGAGTATATGAATTTCTACGAGTTGAAGATCATTCAGTGTACCCAAACAGTAAGTCATGAGACAGTAAAATAATGCACAAGCAAAAAATCAACAGATGGTTTAATAATGGCAGTCTGCTGAAGGTCTGAACAGTATCACAGGACTGGGTGCTAAAAATGTGATCTTTCTACAAGACAAGGACCTTAAGCTCTTCGGTAATGAAATTAATTTTTTCTGTAGGTTTGATCCCAATTATTTCAGTATCCAAAATCATCAAGTAGGGGGGTGCTTTGTAAAAATGCCAGAAATATTACTGGGATGGAGTTAAGTATTGCTTACGTGGAGAAGTCTCTGCACCATGTCAGAACCAACAGGTTAATGGGGATAAATGGCATATCAGGACAGCAACTGATGTCCTGTTTCCAGCACATCTCTCCATCATTTCATTTGTTTAACTCATCTGTATTTGTTTTATGCCTGAGCTATAGAATCTTTCAATTACTACTCCAGCTCCCAAGGTTTCCAAGCCAGGAAATTGAAATGACTATAGGGCAGTCGTCCTTACTTCCATTCCAGTGAAGTGCTTGATAAAAAAAATGTTAATGACACAGACTTTCAAGAGCATGCACTGCTTGTTGTCTTACAGAACATAATATTTATTCCTATCTCAATAGGCCTAATTGTTATGACAGATCACTGTCTTTGGACTTTTTTTTCAGCTTTCAATACCACCCAGTCTCAAAGCAGCTGAGAAATGTAAAGTAAATCCATATTACATCCATCCATCCATTTTCCAACCCGCTGAATCCGAACACAGGGTCACAGGGGTCTGCTGGAGCCAATCCCAGCCAACACAGGGCACAAGGCAGGAATCAATCCCGGGCAGGGTGCCAACCCACCGCAGCATATTACAGCTCTTTTAAATTATTTGCAGTTGGAATACCAAACATTTAAGGGTGATTCATTTAAGCATAGGGGCTACTCAAGGTTATAGTCTGTCCCTTCTTTGTTTACACTGTGATCTTTGGCACAACAATGGTCGTTGTTCCATTATGAAGAATGCTATAGTACTATGGTGACATGATGTATATGTTGAGAGAATAAAAGTTATTACTTCAGTCAAGTGGACTGTTTAGTAAATTCATGCCATAATAACTGTCTTTCTGTGAATGTCAGAAAGACTATAAAAACTTTCTGAATTTCTCTTTATTCACTCCTCATTGTTCTGGAAAAGGAGGCAGAAATAAAGACTGAATTAAAATGTCTAGGAACTTGCATGTTAATTAGAATATCAATACAAATTTTCTCATCTAAAATGTAGTAGTAGGGTGATGTACTGTGGTAGCCATTATGGATGCAATGAGAAGTGAAGCAAAATGACACCTTGTATTGACTAACTAAGCATATTACAATATGCAAGCTTTCAAGGCAACTCAGGCCCCTTCTACCACTTGCTTCAAGTAGGTGCCTGAGCTACGTCAACAGCTTGCATATTGTAATCTGTTTAGTTAGCCAATACAAGGTGTCATTTTGCTTCACTTTTTATTTTATCTAAGATGGTAATCTGCGGGCGGCACGGTGGCGCAGTGGTAGCGCTGCTGCCTCGCAGTTAGGAGACCCGGGTTCGCTTCCTGGGTCCACCCTGCGTGGAGTTTGCATGTTCTCCCCGTGTCTGCGTGGGTTTCCTCTGGGCGCTCCGGTTTCCTCCCACAGTCCAAAGACATGCAGGTTAGGTGGATTGGTGATTCTAAATTGGCCCTAGTGTGTGCTTGGTGTGTGGGTGTGTTTGTGTGTGTCCTGCGGTGGGTTGGCACCCTGCCCGGGATTGGTTCCCTGCCTTGTGCCCTGTGTTGGCTGGGATTGGCTCCAGCAGACCCCGTGACCCTGTGTTCAGATTCAGCGGGTTGGAAAATGGATGGATGGATGGATGGTAATCTGCCCTTATTTTTTCTGTAAACTTACTCTGTTCAAAGTGGAGAAGAATCCCATGCTGTCATTTCACAGAGTAATCCAGTATGTTATCACTTTCAGTTCCTTTGCTTAAGATGGAGACTTGATAAATAAATATTTAAAAAGATCCAGCAGGGTACCAGACATGCAGTCAAAAGTATTGGAGCCTACGTGGATAACTTGATCAGAGTGTATCAGAGTACAGTGATAAAGAAACCTGAAATCAGCTTAAATGGTGAAAGACATATAGAGCTTGAATTTACCTCCAGTAAATCAGGGATGATAACTACCTGCAGGACCACAAACTACTCAAGACGTTCTTTTGAATCTGGTGCCTTATGGATTTTAACAAAAAACATCTGGGTAGTTTTAAAGGTAAAGAGTGTCTTTTGGGTAAGTTTAAAAAAATTCTGATTTTCATACTGTTAGAAATGAAATATTAGCTGTGTTACCCGAATGAGATGTCTTGAAATATAATTAATCAATATAGACTTCAGTGCTAATGATTGCAGTGCAATATATATTGGAATGTATTTTTTAATACAGGTAGTAATAAAATGCATTGCATTTGTCATTCCAACAAATGGTGCATCAGAACCATTTGTAGTAATAAAATGCATTACCACAAACATTGCACAATCTTTTGGAATTACAAATGCAATGCTTATGTCTCTGTTATATGCCATTTCATATGGGATTCCCAAAAGCAGTGTTAATGCTTGTGATGTGCCATCTGTTGGAATGACACATGCAATATATATATAATATGAAAAGTAAAGAGTGAAGGTTAAGGACTTTGTTTCCAGATCATTTTAGTGGCCACCAATTACACATTATTACAGATGGCATTGATTTTAGATTGGGTTACTCTAATCTTTATCAATGCCAAATAAAGTCTGTGAACATCTGTACTTTGGTGCCTGAGGACATATTTCCATGAATTTATTACAGAAAACTTCCTAGGATAACAGCACAGTTCTTGTAGTCGTTCAAAGTTTTTCTAAAGCAGATCATTCCTTTCCTCTGAGCAAAACTACTCTGAGCCTGTTGTCTCAGGTGATTCTACATTTTATATCTCATTGAAAAAGCTGTTTATAGCATAAGAATTGGTAAAGATCTTGATATATTATTGCTTAATATAGAATATTATTGCTTGTGTGGTATCAAAGAAACCATCATATCTGACAGAAATTTGTTCTCCACATTTGGAGATATTTTTGTAACAAGATTGGACATTCATCCCAACAAAGCTTGCTGGTCCTATCCATTTAATTCTTCCAAAATAACATCATGTCTATTTATTGAAAGTCCCTAAAGTTCTACTTTCTACCACACTATTTGGTAGCTTATTCCAAGTGTCAATGATTCTCTGTGTAAAGAAAAACTTCCTAATATTTGTGTGAAATTTAACTGTGTCCCTGTGTTCTTGATGAACTCATTTTAAAATAATAGTCTCAGTCCACTCTTCTAATTCTCTTCATAATTTTAAACATTTCAATCATGTCTCCTTTCATTCTGTTTTGCTTTAACTGAAAAGTGTAAGAGTTAAATTTGAACCCTGCTCCAATGTGTACCTGGTACGTGTCTGAGTCTCATATCCTTCTGAGCTTATGCTTAAAAGCTGATGCTGTTATTTTATTATTCACTATGATAATTGTATTTTATATAACCCATTAAGAGAAAAATGTTATATTTATGGCATAACCATTTTTCTGTAGTACTAAGTTTCTTGTTTTTTGTACCAAGCTGGATCATAAAATTAATTAGGCCATTGTTCTTTACTTTTTGGAAAACAAGATGTACGTGGCAAAGTTCACACTTTCCTAAAATAAAAATAAGAATGAAAAATATACATTCAAAAAGTCACATACATCCTAAACAAACAGGACTGTCAATCAAATTGTGGTCATCTAAGGTATCAACATCTGCCATGTCCCGTTAGCAACTAGGTGTCACCAATCATGTTAAAAGTTTTCTGATTATGTAGTGAATTCCTTTTAAAGAATAGTGACCTAATCAGTGAATGGCATAAATATAGTGCAGAGGACACTTTTTTCTTTGTAGCATGTAACTAACATGTGGCTAACATGTTGTTACCATCTTTCGGAGATTTAGATAAAGAATAACAGTTGACGCTTTCTCCTGCCTGTGTTTTATTGCTTAAATCGGGGCATTCCAGTGGGGAGTGTCTGTTTCAAATTCTTTTCTTCCACAAAATGCTCAGCTCTTTTAATCTTTCTTCATAATTCATCCCCTGTAGCCCCTGAATCGGCCTAGACTCCTAAATCCTTCTCATAAGGTGTACTCTCCATTTTCATACCTCCCATTGTTAATTCCATCCATCCATCCATCCATTTTCCAACCCGCTGAATCCGAACACAGGGTGACGGGGGGTCTGCCGGAGCCAATCCCAGCCAACACAGGGCACAAGGCAGGAAACAATCCTGGGCAGGGTGCCAACCCACTGCAGGACACACACAAACACACCCACACACCAAGTACACACTAGGGCCAATTTAGAATCACCAATCCACCTAACCTGCATGTCTTTGGACTGTGGGAGGAAACCGGAGCGCCCAGAGGAAACCCACGCAGACACGGGGAGAACATGCAAACTCCACGCAGGGAGGACCCGGGAAGCGAACCCAGGTCCCCAGGTCTCCCAACTGCGAGGCAGCAGCGCTACCCACTGCGCCACCGTGTCGCCCTTGTTAATTCAAACCTAACATTTTTACTTTCTTCTTCCAACTGACATTAAATTTCATCAGCAACAAACCTGTATGCTGTCCAATCCAATTCCTCTGCAATGATTTAACAGATTACAGATTATCTGATAATCCACCTATTTTAGTATCATCTGCAAACCTAACTAGTGTGTTACTTAGTTTCCTATCCAAATCATTTATATATATTAATAATAGCAGCGGCCCTAGCACTGACCCTTGGGGAACAGCACTCTTAACATCAGCCAGTTCTGACAGGGTTCCTTGCACCATAACTGTCTGGTTACTGTGTCTGAGCCAATTTTGCACCCATCACCAATCATCCCACTTCTTTTAGTTTGATGCCAAACTTCTTCATGTGGCACTTAATCGTTATTTTCTGAAAGTCAAGATAAGTAATATCATATGTTCCACTTTGATCATACCCTTTTGTTACTTCCTCATAGAATTCTAGCATGTTAGTAAAACATGACCTCCCTCTTCTGAACCCATGCTGACAGTTCAATAAAACTCTTGTTTTTGCCATATGTTGCTAAATCTTATCCTTAATAATTCTTTCAATTAATTTTATTGTGATACATGTTAAACTTACTGCCCTATAGTTGCTTGGATCTATCTGATCACCCTTTTTATATAATGTGATAATATTTGCCATTTGTTGGTCCTTTGGAATTTCCCCAGTGCACAGTGACTTTCTGAAAATATGCATCAAGGGTTTATATATGTCCTCGCTAACCTCCTTAAGAACTCAAGGATAAATATTGTCTGGACCTGGAAATTTGTTTGATTTCAGCCTATTTAATCTAAGTGATACTTCTCCCTCTACAATTTCTATATCGCTCAGTACCTCCTTAATAGTCCATTTTTCCGCTGGGAGGTTATCCACTTCCTCAATTGTGAAGACCTTAGAAATATGTGAGTTTAGAGCATCTGCAATTTCACTGTCTGTATTTTTTAATTTCCCTTTACTATTCCTGATGCACTTCACCTCTTTCTTGACTGTTTCTTTTACTACTAAAATACTAAAAGAATCTCTTTGGGTCATCTTACACTTTATCTGCTATATTCCTCTCTAACTCCCTTCTTGCCTCCTTAATATCGTTCTTAATAGTTGCCCTCGTGCTCTCCTACGGTTCACATTGGAGTTATTAGTTTTACAGCTGTTTTTTCTTTTGCAGCTTTTTTTTAAATCTTTATTAACCCACTGTTGAGTTTTTAAAATTTTCCTACTAATTCCAATTTTAGGTATATATCTGTCCTTCATTGCATGTAAAACATTTCTAAACCTGTTCCACTGCTCCTTGACTTTCTCCACACATAAAGCTTATCCTAGTCTATCCTTCTTAGACTTTGTCACATCTGTTCAAAATTTGCTCTACTAAATTTAAACTTAACAGTTTTAGTCTTTGCATCAGCACTCTTTCAAAACACTGAGAATTGTATTATATTATGGTCACTTGACTAGTGGTTCAGTCACCTCTGCACCCTCAATTCTATCCTGAGTAGTACAATATAATAAATCCAGACTGGCTTTACCCCGCATCGATGCTTTAACATACTGTGTTAAAAAACAGTCACTGATTACTTCTAAAAATTTGTGCTCTGCCATTTGCAAGGTTATCTCAGGTAAAGCCCCATGACTATAATATCCCTCTGTAAACCTGTCTTTTTAATATTACTAAAAAGATGTGTGTTGAAATTACTGTCTGCATTGGGCCGTCTATAACACACTCCTAAAATAAGGCCTCTTTCCCTAATGCTTTCCAGATGAAGCCACATGTCCTCACTAAGATAAGCCTCATCATCCAACTGAAGAGGACTTGAGTTTAAATTCTGTTTGACATAAACAGCAACCCCACCTCCTTTGTTTTATTTTTGGTACTTCTAGCATTAAGGCAAGCTATTTTAATGTGTTACTCACACATTGGTATCCTAGTAAACTAGATGTCTGGATAACTTCCACAAAGTAATAGTTAAACAGAAAGAGTTTTCAACTGTAGCCAAATTCTCTAAAGATATTTATTGACACTCTCATCAGGCATGTCTTCTTTTGAAGAACAGTATGGATTCAAACCAAATATTTTGTCCTTTCAATCTGTAAAATGCTCTGTGCATAGTTAATGTGAGAATGTACGTATTCTTCAAAAGAATTTGCAAAGAGCCAGAGAGAATCTGATATAGGTGGATAGCTCCATGTAGATCCATATACTATCCTGAAAAGATAGGACCTGACTTGTATAAATTAGCCCTTCCTACCTATTTTGAGGTAAATCATACATTTCACAAGTTGGTTGATGGTGATCATGAATGTGAAATGCAGGGAATTTTAGTTTCCAGAAGGCATGGTACTATGGTCCTTTATCTTGACAATGGAAATGATGCCATGATCCAGATGACAGACTTTGGGTACCTTCTCCTGAAGTCTATGCCCCTTTATTATTTTGACTTTTTCAAAAAATGCAATTAGCAAAGCAAGGTGGGTGCATTTGGAGCTCATTTTTTAGGATGGGGGGCTCCTGCATGAATCTCTGTTTTTGCTTTATACGTAAGATTAATTTGTGTTTAATTTTTGAACAAAATTATTTTGATAATTTAAATAGTTTCTTAGTTAAATTGTTAATCTTGTGAAGTCATTTTGTGTTGTTTTTGTATGGTTTCCATCATTTTGTGACTATCCTTGCATAGCCACGGCCATACTGTTTACACTTATTATGCCCAAAGTTGGTCATGTGATGCATAAATTATGACATATATTTCATTGTTCTCTGCCTTTTTAAGAGCAGCATGGCCTTCTAGCTTTGGTAATTAATAGAAGAGGTTTTCATGGTACTGTAGATTTGTTATTTAGGGAACTTTGGTTAGAGCTATTATCTCCATAGCTTGTTATAGACATTTTGGAAATGTTTTCCAACCAAAAATATGATCTGTATTTCGTCTTGATACAGATATTCTTGGCTTCCTGGTTTCCTGACCAGCTTGTCATTTTTTAACTTGTTTTTCTGTCCCTTTGGCTTTTTAATTTTCTAATTTTAAAGCTGACTCCCATTTGTGATAAAACCTTGTTTTACTAATGCTTTTTCACAACAACATCAGCTAAACTGTGTCAGAATCTTTTGAAAACCAGTGCCTGAATAAATAACATTTATTATTTTTTTTTATTTGTGGCATCTTTCATTGTTTGCTGAGGTATCACTGTTCCAATGAGTTGTTGCTACAATGCTGTGTCACAGAAAATTAACAATTAAGTGGCAGAAAGAGTAAAACAAGCCCCCTTGCACCACTGGCTTTTAGTTTTGGAGATAGCAAATTTAAAAAGTTATGAAGTGTGAGGGAAGGAAATATAGAAGAAATATTTTTTGCCTTAAAGTCTAGTTTGGGTTATAGCTAGAAAAAGAAGGAAGACGTAAGAATCGAAAACCTGAATCTCAGTAAGTGGAATGTTTCAAACCTGAATTCACCATACATGTAACTTGGTGTCATAATGCCTTTATCTGTCCAGAGTGGATAAGATTCAAGTGGGTTTGCCACCAATTCAAAGAGCAGCCTTATGGAAGATGGAGTTGTGCTTGTTCCAAATGGGCATAAGAAATAATGGACATGAACTAGTAGGATATGACTTTAAGTTCAAGGAACTAAAAATAAAAACAGACAGGGATCTGGGAGAAACCATGTTTACCTCAATAAAAAAACAGGACAGTGGGTTGATGGGAGGGTTTAACCAGAGTGTAAACAGCAAATGATGCAACTCTAAACCAAAATAAGTACAGTATAACACCCTTCATTGGTAAAAATATCACAAGAATAAACAGGACCTAATTGTGATAACAAGCATCCTCTATTATGTATAACTTCTGAATTTCAGCGATTGCTTGTCATTCTTATTGTTTTATGTTTGAACGATACTGTTGTAGCATTGCATTGTTGTCACCAGTTCCGACCCCACAGATTGTTGCTTACTTTTTGCTCTTGTAGGTACCTTGCTACCCTTTGAATTGGTTAGCCAGTTTGCCATACTAGAATACTGACTATGTAACTGTGACAGTTTTGCCATTTTTATAGGTTCCACCATGGCTGGCTCTGAAGCTACTCATTTAAATAAAGAACACCGGCTCAAACCGTTTGCCCTTGCTGACTCAGCACTGCTGTTATTTTTGTTCCCTCCCTCCGATGCAACAGTCAACACAATTACATAGACTGGTCAGTTGTGCTGATGATAACACCTTGCAACAATTCAGAAATTCATGAAAAGGGTAGTGTTGTCTTCACTTCCATGGTGGTTATGCAGTTCGTGACATGGACATAGAAGCAGAGGTGATGTGTGCTTCGCTGTCAGACAGTGCGAGAAGAATGCTGAAGGGTGCACTGCCATGTAGTGTAACAGGGGTGTGCAGTACTGTGCTGTCATATGGCACAAAATAGGTGTTAGTCTCTGAACTACTGGGTGGTGACATTGACTGTAAATTGTAATGGTTATGGGCCAGCCACCTGTTATGCACTGCCATGGCCTGCTGTCATACCTTTACTATACATAACCTCAGTCCACTGGGTCAAGATGGCGCATAAACCATGCCAGCTGTTGGCCAATTTAGAGCAGAGTTCCCTTTTTCATTGTGGTCTGTACAATCATACCATTCTGTCAAGATGTAGTGAATTTCCTTGACAGTACTCTCCTGCAGTTGCTAGCTTCCGTTTGATGGGTCTGAGTTACTGTGCTCTCCAGACTCTGCCACAAGTCCTGCACATCATGGGGCCATGCGAGTTGTGTTGATATCGTGCTCAAGATGTGTCCTGAAGGCCCTAATTGCAATTAATTAATTTATTGAGCTAATGGGCACACCAGAATCAATTAACCAGTTACTGCTCTTTAAATAGTGGAGATGTCTGTTATTTTAAATTGTACATGCCTTCGCTGAGAAGTGTTTCAAAATCTTATATTTTGGGTAGTTATTTTGTGAATACTCCTTTCTGAGTATGTATTTATTATGCAGTGTCTTCAGATGTGAAAATTGCTTATTTTTAGTTTCCAGTTTGTCTGGCTTTGTTGAAGTGTTAAGAGTCCTGAAACACATCGACCTGATGGACAATGATATGAATATTCATTGTTAGAAGTTCCAATCCTGGACACTATGGCTTTGTTGACCCTCTGAACTGTGTTACCTATAATTAAGGGTTGTTTACCTGACCTGTTACATTTTTATAAATACGTTTAACATGTTGAAAGCCTTGTGCTCAACTGTAAAGTTAGAAGCCTGTGTGCTTAAGTTATAATGTTAAACAATGCTTGTATTTATAGTAAAGAAAACTACTGGGTTGGGTGAACTATAAAAATATTTTGAAAAGTGACCTTGCTGTTCCTTATTTAGTATCTTTATTAAACTGAAGCTGGTTTAGTATAATTCTGATGTTTTTGATTAACTGAAGGCCAGTGATCCAGGAATGTGCATTTCCTACCCAGACATTAGCATGGCAGTTAGGAAGAATGGAACTTTCGAGCAGTACACCCACAGCCTGGCAGCAAGATGATATTTCCAGTCTTCCTGATGCTCTACTATTAAGATGGAAGCCGGAAGACTTGTTGAATTGGTCAATAAAGTTGTTACTCTGAAGGTGTATTGGACTGGTATGAGTTTTGTTGATCTGGAGGAGCTGACATACCTCCTTCATCAGTTTTGACTTGAAGTTCTGACCCTGAACTGTCATGGTGCAAGTCTGCAACTTAGCACATGTGGTTAAACTGTGGTTAGGAATTGTGTACACTACAAGCCACATCATAAAATAATCTATGCATGCAAGGACATAATGATTCCTAGTGTCAGTAATTAGAAGTGACCAAGGAGGTCCACAGCCACCGGGTTCACATGGGCTCCCATCTGATTTGGCTGAGGAGGCCCAAGCGACTGAGGGGTGGGGCCCTTGCAAATGGTGCATCCATCATAATAATATACAAATAGTTCTATGTCCTGCCTGCAGACTGTAATCGTAGGTGCTGCAGCAATTTTGAAACTCTGAAGTGCCCCATCTGTAATCCATGAATCCAATGAAAAGATATTCTATCTCTAAGAAGAGCAGAAGAGGTGCTGCAAATGTTACGACTAAAAAAAATGAACAAGCAAAAAATCCTGTATCAAACTGGGCTTCTTCTCAGCAAGCCTTGTACTTCAGTCCCAAGTAGTCTGGTGGTGCAACGATCCCATGAATGATGGGATTTGGAATCCAGTTCAGTTAGTGCAGCTATAGGATAATATGAGAATTACGGATTAGGTTATCATATGAGCATGCAAGTTAAATGTTATAAGCATCTTCAAAAGGTACCTACTAATTTGCAGCTGTTTGTCTGTGACACAAAACAGTAGGTGACATGGTAGCTAAGTGGGCAGTTTTGATGCTTCACAGCTTTAGTTGGTTAGGCTTGACTCCCAGGATCCTCACAATTTAAGTAGTGTTTGGATGTTGTATTGCAATTTTCCTCCCAATTCCCAAAGATTAGGAATTGTCACAGAGTGAGAAAATGTGCTCTGTGCTGTACAATAACCATGCACAAGGCAGCATCCAGCTACCCATCCACCCAGTGCTGTCATGGTGGGGTCTGGCCCTCAATAATTATAAAATTCAGTAATTAGATTGGATGGACAGTGAAAATGAGGAAATAGAACAATCAGTATTCATGAAATTGATCCTCAAGAAATATTTCTCTTCAAATTATAAATTATACCAAAAATACAATCTAACAATTTCAATTCTCACTTACAATTTCATATTTAATTTCTTTGTAGTGTATGTTACAGAATTAGACCTAAACTCTTTTTCCAACAAAATCTTTTCAGCTAAGCAAAGAAAGCTGAATCATGTATTAAAATAAAAATAAAAACAGCAGTTAAACCTATCTTCAGATGCGAGTACTTCTAGGAATGTTATGGAATCCAGCTTCTTTATATATTATTCTTACGCCTGGCTAGGGTTAAAACTAATTTATAGCACTGAGGGCCGAATATTTATATGAAGAGCTTTTTCACAAGTGCTTATCAAACAGATGTTAATAAACCTACATTTCAAGTACAATGATTTGCAGCCCCTAAAAGCTTTTCAATGAATGAGTCCGGTTAATGCTCAAAAACCCATAAAAGCTTCACAACAAGGCACTGAGAATATTACATCTTTGTCTGCTCGCATTATTGTGTATACAACCACCTGGGGCCCCAACTCTCCTCCTCCCCAACCTGCCCCTGTCAACCCTCACTTTACAGTATTTTTGGCCTAATGTACTTAAAATGCTTAAAGCCATTACTATATGGAGTATTCAAGAGAAGCAGCCCATTAATTTTCAGAAAAAATGAAAAATAATGTATTAGTGTTCTACAAAATAGGATATTTTTAAACTAAGTTGAAATTTAAAATTTTTATCTCTTTATCTGTCTATCTCTATATTTATGGATAGGTAGATAAAGTTCCAGTAGAGTAATTTTTATACAATGTGCGTGTTATTTATTTATATTGTGGTAGGCTGTCTGGCTCGGAAGGGATTGCAAAATGAACAAAAGAGTGACTCAGGTTAGTGAGTAGTCTCGATTGCAGCCTTATTTTAAAATAAAAACTCACACTTATAATTGGAGAGCCACTAAAAGAAAGGCTGTCAGTAGGCAGATAGCTCTACAGGAATAAATGCTGCCTATGAATTATCTCCAAAGGCACTACTAATATGGTAGAAGAATGGCAGGAGTCAGCAAAATTCGAAAATTGAAGTTTCCTCTGCCAGATACAGAGAACCTGACTTCATTCTTTGAGGTGAAGATCACATTATTTTATGTTTTGCACCTCAATCCCTTCATTTCCTGAACTGGCATATTGCAATTCAGGATAACAAGGAACCACGTCGTGTTCTGGCAGCAGTAGGATCAAAGACAGGGAGACCTTGCATTTCAGGGTACAATCACACTATTGCATTGCATTGGGTCTTGTGGTTGATTTGGGCTTAAGCAAGGAGTCATTAGTACTCTTGATGTTGTTAAGAAAACAAAGCTAAAGCTCAACATAAGAACCAGTTCTGGTGAGAAGTGGACTGGTGATCATGAGGATCTGAAAAACCAATCTTGGCCTTCTTAACATCTTTGAGAATCAGTTGTTGATCCCCCTTGGATATTTGCCACTGACATGTCAATTGCATAAACTGCTCACAGTGATACATCACAAGACACTTCACAATCCATACACAACCATTATATATTGAATACAACAGTGAGTCGCGACTCTGTGTGACATAAAAAGGAGGCAACCTGCAACCCAAAATGGGACCCATAGTTTAAGAAACTATGATGAAGAAAGAGACATACTCTGCCAGTTGAGAAAGACTCCTTTTAAAGTATAAGGCAAATAAGTTCATCTTTTGCGGGCTGTAGCTTAAGTGAACCAAGGCTCTCTGCCCTGAAATATTTAATCAAGAATTTCAAATATATATGCTTTTTTTAGATGAATATATAGTAAACTTGAGGCTGTTGGCTAATCATTACAAAAATTAGAATAATAAATATGAGCATATAATAAAAAAGTGTAATGGCCCAGGTACCTGCAGCTGGCATCCCTTCTCTGAACCCAGGACTATCGATTTTCATGTCTGAGGATGAGCCAGGCAATGTGGACACAAAAAAACAAAAGGTAGTGTAAAAGTGCTTAGATCTTTTTATTCAAACAATATCTAACAATAGTGATTCAACACACAGTACAATGCAGTCAATCCAATAAATATTCTTCAATAAATACTCCTATAAATCAGTGTCTTTAGTGGAGCTGAACATAAGCTCATTGTTTGCTCAGGAGAAGTGACCTTATCCTATAAGCACTGTCCACCTGCTTACTCCTTGGGGCCACTTCCCAATCAACTTGTCTAATTTCTGTTGCTCCAGTTCAGCTTGATCCTGACCTTTCCATTGCTCAATTTATTCTTCTGACTTTTTTCCTTCGGGTTCTTCTCTTTGTCCTCTTCTAGCTTCTTTTATATTTTAGCAGACGTAGGTGCTTAATCATGCACCCAGGAGCAATAAGGAGGGAATTGGCCAAACTGTACATGTCTGTATAAGAAAGCATGTTCTACTGATCCCCCCATCAACATTCCAGGGTCACTCGTCCACGCTACACCTGCCACAAGCCTGAGCTCACTGTTTTTTATTTAAAATTGCACACTCCCACAGACCCCTAAAATGTGCTTTACCTTAAAAGGGTTACTCATATAAGGAAATAAGCTGTTTATGTATTTTAAGTCTACTCTATATATGTAAAATCCTAAGCCTAAAAGTGCAACGATCTGGTACAACAATTTTATGTGACGTTTTTATGTCACTTTTTTGTCACGCTTTAAATCGGGCTTATTTTAAAACCTATATATACTGTATAGGTTTGGTATCTTTCTTTTCAGAATGCATTGAACTTTAATGTGATGTTGTTAGATTTTCAGATTCTTATTCCATTAATAAATTATAAACTAAAAAATATCACAAAGTCTTGTCCTGTGAGACGAGACTTTGTTCCAAGAGATTTAACCACGCCCAGGGCTGGAAATAAAAGGCAAAGAGTAGGACAGCTGCTGTACAGGCTTTTAAATGTTCGAAGTGCCACGCGAGATGCAGATCACATGGCACGGCAGCAGCACCAAGCCAGCAGCTGATCAAGCAAAGAGGAGGTTAACAAAAACTGTATTTGTTTCCCATTGTTCACCGTTTAACAGGGGGTTTCAGAGGAACGACCGCATCTCCTTGGGGGGGTGTGTTCAACCCCCCTCTTCACAATGCGAGCAGCAGAGACACAAAGTGGCTTCTTTTGTGTGTTTCTTTTTAGTTAGGGAATTCTTTTGGATAGTTTGTTGTTGAATCATTGCTACAGAAATATTTGAATACTTTGATTTAATTTACTGTCTTGTTTAGACTTTCTAGCTTTCTGAACTCTTCCTTGTTTCTGACTAAGAATATCTTGTATGAAAGCCTGTTTTGTAATCTCCGAAACCTTCCTCAAAAACAATTATCTGTTCAGTGTCACAATAACCAGACATAAGAGTCGTGAAAAGGTTTGTGGCAGCCACCCGTATAATTGGTTTCCTGGCTGCAAAGTTGCGTTCAATAGATATAACACTGATGTGCACAAAACCGAGTCCAAAACAGAACTGAGGGAACAGGGAAAAGGTGGAGACTTTTAAAGGGGAAGACAGGAAGTGAAGTCAAAGGGGTCGGGCTCATGAAGGTCTTCTGTCATTGGTGCGAGCCCGGACGTGACATCACAGGGGCCGGAGCCGCCAAGGTCTCCTTCCATTGGCTCGGTTCCGGAAGTGACGTCAAGAGGACCAGGTGGGATCTCCCGTGAATGGTCTGCAGGCAAGGGAGAAAAAGAGTCAGTGCACTCTGCCATATCCCAGCATGTCTCGGAACTGCCCTTACTCAAGCCCTTTAGCTGCCTCCCATGCGCACGTGTGTGACAAGGCCCCCCCCACTCAGCCCAGACCCGTCGGGTCGGTCGACCCTGACCGAGAGGTCGTGAACCCGAGAAAGGGCATCAGCATTGGCGTGAAGAGTGCCCTGACGATGAACGAGCGAAAACTTGTATGGCTGGAGGTCAAGAAACCACCTGGTGACCCGCGGATTCGACTCCTTGTGCAGGGCCATCCACTGTAAAGGGACATGGTCTATGACAAGGGTGAATTCCCAGCCCAGCAGGTAGTACCTCAGCTGAGTAATTGCCCATTTAATCGCCAAAGCCTCTCTCTCCACCGCCGCGTACCTGGTCTCCCGGTCCAACAGTTTCCTGCTCAGTAACATAATGGGGTGTTCCGCACCATTGACATTTTGGCTCAGCACGGCCCTCAGGCCTGTGTCCGAAGCGTCCGTCTGGAGGATGAAAGGTAAGGAAAAGTTAGGAGCTTTCAAAATAGGTGCGGACGTAAGGGCCTGTTTCAAGTCACTAAATGCACCCCCTGTCTTTTCAGTCCATACCACAATGTTTGGGGCCCTCTTCTTTGTCAAATCAGTCAAGGGCGCCGCTCTCTCTGAGAACAGGGGCACAAACCGGCAGTAGTACCCCGCTAACCCGAGAAAGGCTTGGACCTGCCACTTGGTTCGCGGACGGGACCATTTCAAAATGGCATCTACTTTGGAGCACTGTAGTTTCACGGTACCCCGACCCACCTGGTAGCCTAAAAACTTGGCTTCGCTCAATCCAAAGAAACATTTCTTGGGATTAATCCGAAGCCCGGCCTCACCAAGTGTCCGCAATACCGCTTTTACCTGCTGTAGGTGTTCCAACCACGTGCTGGAATAGATGACGTCATCCAGGTAGGCAGCACTGTATGAGTTATAAGGCCTGAGCACTTTGTCCACCAGATGCTGGAAGGTAGCTGGAGCCCCATGTAACCCAAATAAAGGACACGATACTGCAAGTGTCTGCTAAGGGTGCTAAACCCGGTTTTAACCTTCGCAGAGTCCGTTAAAGGAACCTGCCAGTACCCCTTTGTCTTGTCCAGTGTGGTCAAATACTGAGCCTGTCCAAGCCTCTCGAGGAGGTTGTCCACTCGTGGCATTGGATAAGCATCAAATTGGGAGACTTGATTAAGCCGACGGAAGTCATTGCAAAACCTCCAACTCCCGTCAGGCGTAGCGACCAACACAATTGGGCTGGACCAGGGACTATGACTTTCCTCAATTACACCTAGTTCCAGCATGTGTTTGATCTCAAGCTCCACTTCACCCTTTTTGCCTTGGGAAGACGATTCGGGTGTTCTCGGACTATAATCCCTGTGAAAGAACAAAGTAACACAGGTTTAACTTTTAGGGGTTTCCACCCTGGTTTACTTGCAACGTAAAGTATCGTCTCCACAATACAACTGAAATGGTCACACCAGACAAAATACAAAGCAAATGGGGGAACATTTATACCGAGGGACAGGAAATTGAATCAGGGATGCTGGGAAAACTTGGATGTATGCTGGGAAGGAGACATTATCAGCTCGTGACTGGAGGGTATACAGGAACCCAGAAGTATGGCTTCCTTTTGTCTATTCCGCGCTTTCTTACGGCAGCGAGTCCTCGTTCTGGCTGATGAGACAAGAAGAGAAAGGTTAGTGTGCCACCTCTGTCCCTCGGAATGGGTTGTTGCGATGTGGTCTGAGTCCTTAAACTGCTCCCCATGCGCTCGTGCGTGACACCCCGGGATCTGTCACAATGTCGTGCTCAACCACAGAGGTCCATCCGGGGTTTTCACTCACTACCTCCCAGACAGACAGGATAACTGTTTCCAGCTCCCGCCGTTGTCTGGGACTTAAATCCGCACCAAAGTTGAGGCTAGCCGTGTGAGCAGAGTGTGAGCGGGGCTGACCAGAGGAGGGATCGGGATCCCTGTCCTTCCACGATTTCAGCAGGTTTACATGATAAACCCGCTCCCTCGGCCGACGATTGGGTTGACTCACCAAATAGTCGATGTGTCCTTTCCTCTCCTTAACTTTGCATAGGCCTTGCCAATGGGCAAGCAACTTAGAGTGGGAGGTAGGTACTAGGACCATGACATGATCTCCCGGGCGGAACTCCTGGAGAGCGGTGCCACGGTTGTAATAATGGACCTGTGCTGCTTGAGCCTCTTCCATGTGACTTTTAAGGCGGGGCCAAATCTTACCAAATCTATTGCGTAATTGCGCAATATATTCCAATATATTTATAGAGGGAAGAGCCTCTTCTTCCCATCCTTCTTTTAAGATATCTAATATGCCCCGGGGTTGTTGCCCATACAATAATTCAAAAGGGGAGAACCCCGTGGAGGCTTGTGGGACTTCCCAATAGGCAAAAAGGATGAGGGGGAGGAGCTGATCCCAGTTCCTTCCATCCTCGCTGACTACCTTACGCAGCATTTGTTTGAGAGTCTGATTGAACCTCTCCACCAAACCGTCGGTTTGAGGGTGATACACCGCGGTCTTTAAATGCTTTATTTTCAGTAACTTGGCAGTCTTCTTGAACGTCTCCGAGGTAAAAGGCATCCCCTGGTCCGTCAAGACTTCCTTGGGGATGCCCACAAGCGCAATGACCCCTAGTAATTCCCGTGCGATGGCTTTGGAAGTGGCTGAGTGCAATAGAACAGCTTTGGGGTATTTGGTAGCATAATCCACGAGGACCAAAATGTGCTTGTGTCCTCGGGCTGAGGGCTCTAGTGGGCCAACTAAATCGACTCCAATTCTTTGGAAGGGAACATCAATCAGGGGAATAGGAACGAAAGGAGCACGGTCCCTTCTAGGAATTTGTCGCAATTGAAACTCCAGGCAGGAAGTGCAAAAGTGATGAACCTCCTCATTGATTCCCGGCCAGTAGAAGCGGAGCTTGATCCACTCCAGAGTTTTCTCGGTGCCCAAATGGCCACCTAGGAGGTGGGCGTGTGCTAACTCACAGACCTGCCACCGGAAGGTCCGCAGGATTAGCAGTAGCCTTCTCTCCTGCCCGTCATGCTCAGCTACGCGATAGAGAAGGTCATTTTCCAACACAAAGTGAGGACCCTGTGGCATCAACTGGTTAGTGCACTGGCCATTGACTGGACCACTGCATTTTTTGCAAACTTCAGGGAATCATCAATCCACTGCTCCCTTTTAAATGAAGCCGGCGTCTCTCTAAATTGAAACCGCAAAAGGTAGAGAGGGTCGGCGTCGACCTCAAGGGGCGTGGTTGCCTCCTGTTCTGCCGCGGCGCTGGTGGATGACATGTCGGCACGCGATGGTCCGGGAGTTTCCACATGACTCAGGACAGCCACTTCGTCTCTCTCTGCCGGCTGATTACATGGCGTGGAGGCAGCTTGAGACGGCTCATCCCCGTCCATAACTAGGCCCAGGTTAACCCCAGGAGTGGTATGTGTCTCACCACTTTTAATATTAGACCAGTCCCGCCCTAGTATCACCGGGTGTGGAGGATCTGAGGGGACCGCCACGGTTAATTTCTGAATTGATCCTCCATAACTGATGACACAAGCGGCGGACCTGTACCAGCGGATTTCTCCATGGACACAGGTTATACCGGTCTTAAACTTTAACCACTGTTGCAGTAGCACAAATCAGCGGGCAACAATGGAAATGTTGCTGCCGGAATCGAACAAAGCAGTAGTTTTGTGCCCGTTTACGATCACCATCCCTGTGTGTGGGACCGCCAACGGGTTAGTCAGAGCACACCAACCCCTCCTCCCCCTCCACCTGCATTTCTCCTTGCTCCCAAGCAGTTTGCGCACCCACGACTCCAGGGACATCGGCACAAGCTCTGGATTGTGCAGGGGGGGCTAGGTTTTGGGACATACTCTGGTCGAGTTTGACTAAGGGACGGTTCAGCTCCCCCAGATTGCGAGGCCGTCCTTTGTGTCTCTATGAGCTCTATGAGCTCTGCCATATTATGGAATTGTTTACCTCAGACCGGCTGGGTGAATCCACAGGGTAGTGTTTTCAGGAGCAGGTAGCAGGCCACCTGCTCTATTATGTGGGAGGGCTTGTTTTCCTGTGGCTGTAGCCACTGCCCTACCTTTGCCCATAAGTACCATGCTTGTTGAGGGGTCGGCCGCTCTGGGTCGAACCTCCAGTTTCTCACTCTATTCACCTACCAGTCTGGGGCACCCCTAGGTGGAAATCGGGGCTCTGGCTTCACAGGGAGGCGGGCACTATCCTCCAAGAGATCATAACAAGCCCCTTTTGCCTCCCCCTTCCAGAGCAACCGAAGTCTGTGAGCCCCACCTGCACACTCCCTGGCCTGCCTAGGTTGCCTAGTGAAGCATGCCGGGTGCAGAGCTCGTACCGGGTCACTCCAAACCACGGGACACCCTCCCCACCTGAAAACTCGGGTCCGGTAAGCTCTCCACCTGGGTGTATTGCAGGTCCTGTCCCCGTCTCTTCTGGGACTTCTCCATCCTGCCGACTACGCCAATGTCACAATAACCAGACATAAGAGTTGTGAAAAGGTTTGGGGCAGCCACCCGTATAATTTGGTTTCCTGGCTGCAAAGTTGCATTCAATAGATATAGCACTGATGTACACAAAACCGAGTCCAAAACAGAACTGAGGGAACAGGGAAAAGGTGGAGACTTTTAAAGGGGAAGACAGGAAGTGAAGTCAAAGGGGTCGGGCTCATGAAGGTCTTCTGTCATTGGTGCTTGCCCAGACATGACATCACAGGGGCCGGAGCTGGCAAGGTCTTCTTCCATTGGCTCAGTCCCAGAAGTGACGTCAAGAGGACCAGGTGGGATCTCCCGTGAATGGTCTCCAGGCAAGGGAGAAAAAGAGTCAGTGCACTCTGCCACATCTCGGTATGTCTCGGAACTGCCCTTACTCAAGCCCTTTAGCTGCCTCCCATGCGCACGTGTGTGACATCAGTCTACCAATCTATCTGAACATAACTATAGACCCTTTATCCTTTCGTTTCCCGAACCTGGTTATTGCAATCAGCATCAAGAGAACAGTGTGATCTGTATTAAAAAGGCATTTTCACACCCAATGATGATGTTCCTTTAAGCAAACGTTCAGTCAGCAGCCCAGATTTCATAAAAGGCTTATGGTTTTAGTTATTGCTTTGTTCACTGCTTTCACAAATTATGTATTTCTCAAGATATGCTGTAGCTAATCCTCTGACATTGCAGACTGTTTTATATGGCAAAAAATATATCCCTCTTTAAACTGTCTTCTTTCTATCTAATTCACAGGGACCAGAGCCCACTCCAACAACATTACACACATGTTAAGAACCAGCTCAGTCCATCATAAACATCCATCCATTTTCCAACCTGCTGAATCCGAACAGAGGGGTCTGCTGGAGCCAATCCCAGCCAACACAGGGCACAAGGCAGGAACCAATCCCGGGCAGGGTGCCAACCCACCGCAGGACACACACAAACACACCCACACACCAAGCACACACTAGGGCCAATGTATTATCGCCAATGCACCTAAGCTGCATGTCTTTGGACTGTGGGAGGAAACCGGAGCACCCGGAGGAAACCCACACAGACACGGGGAGAACATGCAAACTCCACGCAGGGAGGACCCGTAAAGCGAACCCGGGTCTCCTAACTGCAAGGCAGCAGCGCTACCACTGCACCACCATGCTGCCCCTCCATCATAAACAGGCACTCATTATTTTGAAGCTACCTGAAAAGAACATAGTTGTTCAGCAAATGTACAAGACTCTGAAAAATTGGACTAGCTTGCATTTTTAAGCTTACATTGCCATGATATGTATGAATTGGAAAGAGTGAAAGTCCAATTGGACAAAAGGAAATTTATAATCAGAGACAACTACAAGTTTTCCTGTAGGAATTTATGATAATAGTAGCCTGACATTAAACTAGGAGATCAGATCATCCTTTAAACAACACTAAAAGTAGTCACAAGTTAAATAAAAAGTAGAATTCCACAAATGAATCTATTTGTTTTCTCTTCAAAATATACAAGAACTTTTTAATGCAAGCAGCCTCCTCATACAGTATATCATGCTGGCATGTGGTGACAGGTCACTTGGCACGTGAATGTGTGCATAGTAACCATCATTGTGTCACTATTAATAACAAAAACAAAACATAAGAGATTGAAAATAAAATTCATAACATAAAAGTGACAAGAAGGAAGCACACCACTCCCTAACTCATTCACTTGCACTTTTGTATTTTGTTTCTGTGAATCAACCTGATTACACAATACGGTATTGTGCATTATTCACGTGAAGAAAAACACTTAACTGTAGCACACAGGAGACCTCCAGTAAAAACCTGGAAATCCTTGCATCAAAGGAAAACAAAAGAAAAGAACAGAGAAGCATTCTTAAGGGAAATGAAATATCCACTAAATACTTTTATCAATAATGATATTAATAATAAAGATGATGATAATATTATTACAACATATAAAATCTAGACAGGCTTCCTCTCTCATTGGTGCTTTAATATGCTGTTTTAACATTTTTTTTGCTATAAATTCTATTTGTATTGCTTTGATTATTTAAGAATGTTTGTTGTGATCATAACTAGGAGGATATTTAGTTTAATCTTAAACATTTATTTTAATTAAACTTTAAGATCAAATATTATATTGACTTCAACACATACAAGAGGTTAACTGATAAAAACAGATTTTAAAACAAAACATTTGAAAAACACCTCACACCAACATGTTTCCCCCTTGCTTTTACCCCTACCATAGCCAGTTAGGAAAGCAAAAAACAAGGAAAAGGAGGAATGTGCCAAAAATATCCGTAATAGAAGGCAGCAAGTCACACCACTTGGCCAATTGACCCGCCCAGGGTTGATCAGGCCCAGCCTGTGCCCCAAGAGCCCTCATTTCTCCTGATCCTGCTCCTAACTAAGCAAGATTCTCGGATGACCCACTGTAACCTGTAACTAGCATTATTCACTAAAACAACTCATGACCTGCCGCCGGCAGCCTGCGACCCAAAAGCCAACCTCTCCTGGCTCACATCAAGCAATCTACCACAGTCTTTGACACTGCTCCATGAGATCCTCATACTTGGACCTTTTCAACTAGTGAGCCTCCTCTCTTACATCCTGAGGGCATTTTTTTAGCAATTTCCGCCTGAGGGAAGAACACCATAATAAAGCCTTACCTCTCTATATATAGAGAAAAGCCAAGCAAAATGACACCTTTTATTGGCTAACTAAAAATATTACAAAATGCAAGTTTTCGAGGCAACTCAGGCCCCTTCTTCAGGCAAGATGTAAACTAAGAAGGGGCCGGAGTTGCCTCGAAAGCTTGCATATTGTAATATTTTAGTTAGCCAATAAAATGTGTCATTTTGCTTGGCTTTTCTCTACAGCTATAATGGCTAACACAGTACAACACCCAAGTACTCTCTATATATCAAATTCAATGTCTGTCTGAATGTCTATCTGCTTTTCATGAGAGAACTACTCAATGGATTTTGATCTTTTTTTTTTCTATAATTTGCTTGAACATTGTGGCTGATTTTGCGACTTCTCTCATCGCGCTAAGATTCATAGTTTGCTTTCAGGAGCGATATATTCGCACTAATCCGACAAGCGTGACATCAGGGATGGGGAGTCAGTCTACTTCTGTGTTTTGGAGCATAACCTCCGTTTAGGTAGCGATATCCTTTGTTTATTGATTTTTAAAGTTTGTCCTGTTTCACTACTATGCGGGCAGAGCCGCGGGGGAAGGCTAGTTATGCAATAAATAAAATTAGAGCAGTAATTTTTTCACTAAAACCTGACATATAATTTCTCAAATGTGATAGAAATTGTGTTTGTGTCAAATATAAATATTCCTTTACTCAAAAACTGATGCCAAAATAGCAAAAAAAAAAAAAAATAGCAAAAAATGCACTGTGATTTTTCCAAATGTTTGTTATAAAATACAGTATATTGCAAGTTCAAGAAATGCCAATTGTGTTTTTTCACCCCTGAGGTGTTCCCAGACATGTCAACTGTACTTGATAACACAAAGAAATAAATAGTTACAGCATTTGGCACCATTGGCACCCCTTCCACCTGCAGAACCTTCCCCAGCAGGGATGCCCAAAATATAAATATAAATAAAACAAAATTTATATAAAATAACTCTATAAAGCATAAGTAATTTCTCACATATACACACACACACACACACACACAAAACTAAAAAAAAACCCACATTTTCGTTTATTTTGTTCACCTTTAGCACATTCCTTTGTTTCAAATTGGGCATGTTGTATATCATTGGAAATGTCTTAGTCACAGCTATAAAATGGTGTAAAGCTTTCAATGGCATGACCCACTGAACCACAGCAACCTGACTGAAAATGCCAGCTGCATTTTGCTTGGCACACTTATTGACCTGTTATTTTATGTCAAATATCTCGCTAACGTTTTGTTGCTTGGTGACGTGCTTTGGCTAGTTTTATTCTGCAGAAAATGTTTATATTCACTGTTGTTGTGTGAAGTTATATGTGACAACACAAGCAAAAATTCCATCTCCTAAGTGAGCATGAGCAGTTGATTTGCATGTCAGGGTGGCATCTTATGTTCAAACAAAGCCGTATTGGTGTCGTTGGAAACGTCACAGTCTTAGCTATCCAATGGTGTTTGAAACGGAATGATCCACTCAGAAATAGCCACCCCCACCAGAAACACCAGATGGTAGGTAACTACCACTTCCACCTTGTACATTCATTATATCGGATATCAGTCCTGTGTTAACCCAGCCACAGGGGATGCACAAGCCAGTGTGTTTCTTCATGCCGGTCCCAAGCCCGGATAAATAGGGAGGGTTACGTCAGGAAGGGCATCCGGTGTAAAATTTTGCAAAATTAATATGCGGACAACAATACAAATTTCGGTCAAGCCCCGGGTAAAGCAAGACTGCTACTAGTACTGTGAGCCAACAGGATACTGGCGGAAATTGGGCTACTGTTGGCCGAAGAAGTAGAAGAAGAGGGGGGAGAAGTGTCCGGAGGCAGGATGAGAGGAGGAAGGTAAAGAGAGTGGAACTGAGGGTAGAAACTTTGAATGTTGGCAGTATGACTGGTAAGGGGAGAGAGTTAGCAGATATGATGGAGATAAGGAAGGTTGATATATTGTGCGTGCAAGAGACAAAATGGAAGGGGAGTAAGGCCAGGTGGATTGTAGGTGGATTCAAATTGCTATATCATGGATAGAAGGAGAAATGGAGCAGTGGTTATTCTGAAGGAACAGTATGTCAAGAGTGTTTTGAAGGTGAAAAGAGTGTCAGACAGAGTAATGATTATGAAGCTGGAAATTGGAGGTGTGATGATGAATGTTGTTAGTGCATATGCCCCGCAAGATGGGTGTGCAATAGATGAGAAAGAAGATTTTTGGAGGGAGTTGGATGAAGTGATGAACAGTGTACCCAAGGAACAGAAAGTGGTGATTAGAGCAGATTTCAATGGACATGTTGGTGAAGGGAACAGAGGAGACGAGGAGGTGAAGGGTAGGTATTGTGTCAAGGAGACGAATGAAGAAGGTCAGAGGATAGTGGATTTTGCCAAAAGGATGGAGAGGGCTGTGGTGAATATGTATTTTAAGAAGAGGGAGGAACATAGGGTTACATACAAGAGTGGAGGAAGATGCACACAGGTAGATTACATCCTATGCAGAAGAGTCAATCTGAAGGAGATTGAGAACTGCAAAGTGGTGGCAGGGGAAAGTGTAGTTAAGCAGCATAGGATGGTGGTCTGTAGGATGATGTTGGAGATCAAGAAGAGGAAGAGAGTGAGGGCAGAGCCAAGGATCAAATGGTGGAAGTTTAAAAAGGAAGACTGCAAGGTTGAGTTTAGGGAGAAGGTGAGGCAGGCAGTGGGTGGTAGTGAAGAATTACCAGACAGTTTGGAAACTACAGAAGATGTTGTAAGCATGACAGCAAGAAGGGTGCTTGGCGTGATACTTGGAAAGAGGAAGGAGGAAAAGGAAACCTGGTGGTGGAATGGGGAAGTACAGGAGAGTATACAGAGGAAGAGGATGGCAAAGAAGAAGTGGGATAGTGTGGACGATCACTTAGACAAGACAGCAGGTGTGGTCATATAGCAGCTTTATTTTCACATCGTCACAGTGAGCAGGTTTCAGAAAAGCAGGCAATCAATATTACATGACAGCATCAGGGCTCTTCTGAACAACTGTTTTTTGGGTGGGGCAAAGTTTTTATACCCCTAGAATGCGTGATTTAATATTCATTATGAAAATGCAACAGTCAACACTTTATTATACACAATCTTTGAGCCCCTTCAATGCTCCTTGTGCAGCTTGATTCCTTGGCTCCTTGTTACGGTGTTCAGATGTAAACAAAGGGAAAACGTGATAAGGCAGTCTCAGTGTGGAAGCTTAGACCTTGAGTCCTTCTGACAAATATTTTTTCTGTTTGCTCAGCAAAGCATGTTTTTAAAGCTTACTTCTGCTTAACTCCTTAGACAAGGATTAGTACAAGGGAACGAAGAGAACATTCATCTTCCACATTCCCTCCTTTTGAGCAAACAAAAAATACTTGATCAGGGGCGAGTTGAGCGGGAAAGGGTAGGAGAGGGGGAAGGAGTGGAGTGGGCAGAGGAGTGTGGGGTGGCTGTGCTGATCTGAAGCATTTTTTCTTCATGTAAAAAGTAAGCCTTTGTAATAGAGGCAGTAAAATACTTGGATACAATGTATCTTATCAAGGGAACAAGACAGCAAGCTACAAGCAGAACGATAAAAGCAACTGTAAGAGCAATGAAAACTGACTTAAGCCATTGACCCCATGACCCAAAAGTGGACATAAACCATTGGTGCCAAGGATTAGAAATGCCAGAATTAGTGGCTAGTTCATTAGAGAGAGCAGTCAAATCTGCTAAAGCACGGGTGATTGATCCATCGGGAGCTGTATTATTAGGGATACTAGCGACTTGGCGCGCGCTACGCTGTGCATTGGATGACCACAGTTGAAGGACTCCCTGTTTAAACGCGGCTGCCAGTCGTGAACTGGATCCTTCATCGCACCGCATTTGATTTTTGCATGGGAAACAAAATTTCAAAACAAAACCCATGATTCACGAAGCGTGGGACGCAGACTAATCAGAATCGTATACGTTGTGTAAGTGGTTGTAAGGAAGAGGAGGATCATACCGTTGAGGACGTCCTGTGCTTGTTGAGGGGGCATGTAGTGGTACTTCATTGTGAAGAGCAAAGCGATGTAGGTCATTTGAGTGGTCTTCATGTTTGCTTCAAGTAAGTGGTCATGCGTATTGTGTCCTCTCTCTCTGTAGGGGTTTGTCTATTACGGTTGTTTTGCAATCGTAAGGACCTGTCGTCGGGTGTCTCATTGGCACGCTTTTGCCTCTTTCTTTCGTGATCACGGCGTAATCTGTCTTCTCTCTCTGTAGGGGTTTCAGTTGCCTTTCGTTGTGCGGCAGAGACGCGTTGTTGAGGTAATCTGTGTGAATGCTGAGTGTCCGTTTGTTGCGAGCGACTGGCACGCCTTTGCCTCTTTGCTTCGTGATCACGCTGTAATGTGTACTCTCTCGCAGCAGCAGGTTCAGTTGCAGACGCGGGGCTCGAAATACTCAAGTGCACATGTAGCAAAGTGTAAATGTTATTTTTAATTTTATTTTTTTTTTTTGTTATGAACTTCCCCAAAAGAGTTGATCCCTGTAAATAGTTAATAGTATATCAACAATATAATCTGTTGTAGTACGGGCGTTAATTAGCGTCACACCTCATAACCTGCATGCACCACGTTTTTGGCTCTAACGCCAGAAGCGCAGTGGACGCTGTAAGGGTAGGTTGTGGTTTCTGTTTCTTTCCTGATTTTTTTATTTCATTTACTTTGTGTTAATAATTTATAATCGATTGCATTTATTATTTAATAGGCAGAGGGGAGAAGACGTTAATGTGACGCTCTATCTATTTTCTTTACTTTTGTTTTGAAAAGGTATGCTATACCCTGTATATATATTTTTTCTTTCATTTTCACTTGTTGAGAATATATAATTAGGATTTTTTTTGAATAAAGTCTATGTGTATTGTAAATAGTTCTCTTTGGAAAATTGGATTCATTTTTTTTTTTGTAAATAGTTTTTATATGCAATGTGTTTGTGTAAATAAAAACGCGAGAAGCGCGGTGGACGCTGTAGGGGCAGAGGGGATAAGACGTTAATGTGACGCTCTGTCTATTTCTTTACTTTTCTTTTGAAAAGATTTTCGGGAACAGGAAAAATAAAAGCAAAGGGGAAAGAACAGACGGGGGTAAGCAGGAATTCTCAGAGGGGAACGACTGGGGCTTTTCTATGGGGGCGGCTATACAGCCAAAAGGAACCCGGACACGGACACGGACACGGACGCCGCGCTGGGCTTTTATTATATAGATAGGTGCAGCATGCATCACCAAACATAGCACAAACGCCTCCTTTCTCAGCCAGGAGCACATCTAATGCCAATCGATTTTGCCAGGTCTTAAGGGATGTTTTATCAAGTTGCTCATGGATACCTTCAACAGTTTCTTTAGTAAAATTTAAAAATCGTTGTTGATTGTAATAGAGGTAATTAATCCAATCAACATTTTTGTTTATAGTAACCTGAGGAAAAATAGACTCAAATCCAGCAGCAACTTGGTCTCGTGCCTTGAAATTAACAGGGACTCCATGAGGGACCCCAATGGAATCAAAATACATCACAGGGCCATGTAGGGAAAACTGGGAAGGGTCCACAGAATGGGGTCGACGACGTCGGCCAGAATTGGTCGACACACGGGAGGCAGTTAAAGGGAGAAGTCGGAAAAGCATAACAAGTTGTATTAAAGCACAAGTGCCAGTCCAGTCAGGCGGAAGAATGTCAAGCAATTTAGACTTACGGCACATCCACCAAATATCGGCTCATGGAGTATTCTGAGTAATCAGAAAAGTTGATAATTTGGAAGCTAAAAAGGAAGAATTAACCGGAAAAGTTTGGAAACAGAATGAGGACGGGATATTACCACCATTAGTGCCAAGGGAGGAAATGAGGTTTCTAAAAAAAAACAGGTATAATTACCTTCATGAGGCTGGAACATCGGGGGAGTCATATGAAGAGTGGGGGAAAGAGAAGGGAAAGTGTAATGCAATTAGAGTCGGTTGGAATGGAGGAAGAGATAAAAAGGGCAAGTAGGCAAGGAAGGCCAGTAGGATCAGATATGTTAGAAAGGGGAAAAGGGACAGTGGCCAAATGTGGCCTAGCAGTAGCACAGGCATAACAATCAGATTGATTTACTTGTCTAGCTGAATACAATACCTATTGCAGCCAACGGTTCTGATCACCATACCCAGTTTCAATCGAAAAAGTGGAAGAAAAGGTGGAAATATTTATGACCTTGACAGGGGCCAGGTCTGGACCAGTGGTAGGGTAGATGGGTGTGTGTGTGGGGAAATGGGAGGTGTTAGTAACAGGGTTTTCAACCTTAATTTGAAATCTCCCTAGAGGATCTGTTCCAGATACATACACCCCTAAGATATAGGTTCCTGAATCATGTAAAGAGGGGTTCTTCAGAGTAATGTTCAAGGGGTTACAATGGTTTTCGGCACATTCATGAGGGGCATGTCCTTTTATAATAGAAAACCGATATTTCAGACCATACTTCTGGGCCTTATAGGGTTGATAACCCCATTCATCAGTTCCAGTATTAGCAAAAACCCATTCCCACTCATCACAGTTACTTCCGAATCCAGAGTTTGTAACAGTTACACACACATATTTGTCAGACCAGGTCCACTGGACTTGACGTCCAGTCCCACAGTCAATAATAGAACAGAAATCAACCTGAACTGATGTGGTGATTCCGAAAGGGAAGGTCAAGGTGACCAGGGCAGTCGACAAGGGGAGGGACAGCCATAGGAGTACCACAATCAAGGGTGCCATTCTTTTGCAATGTGAGACGTGAATCCAGGCAGGCAGTCCCTCAACTTTAACAGCGTGTGGTGTTGACAGCAGAACTTGGAACGGTCCTCTCCACTGAGGCTGATGCCAATGTTTCCTTCGAGTATCTCTAACCAGAATTCAGGTTCCTAACGGAATCGGGGAGTCCTTTGATGGAGGATTAGTTCTCCAGGCCTGATTAACCTGCTCGTGGACTACCTTCAGAGAAGCTCGGAGACCTGTAACACTGGAAAGAAGATCATTGTCCACAGTATGCAGTGTAACATTACCTATGACCATGCCGACTGGCATGGGCCGTCCGGTCAGAATTTCGAATGGCGACAGCCCTAATTGTCGGTGTGTCCTCCCTCTTAATCCCATTAAGGCCAGGGGTAGAGCATCAGGCCAAGTTAAATTTGTTTGCTCACAGATTTTAGCCAATTTAGATTTCAAGGTACTATTGCATCTCTCTACTATACCCCCACTTTGAGGATGGTACTTGCTATAGTGATGTACGTTACTTTGGAGCCAAGTAGTCAATTCATTAATTACAGAATTCACAAAATGACTGCCATTATCAGTCTGCAATTTCTGTGGTATTCCCCATCTTGGAATGATTTCCTTTATCAAAGCTTTTGCCACAGTTTTGGCGTCTGCATGTTTGGAAGGGAAGCTTCTACCCATCGGGAGAACACATCAACAATTACTAAACAGTATCGGTACCCCTTTGATGGTGTTAATTCAATGAAGTCTATTTGAAAGTGTTCGAATGGACCCATTGGGTTAGGTGTAACGGCGGGACTTACCTGAATACCCTGTCCTACATTAAATTTCTGACATACTTCACAATGTATGCAGAATTGCTCTGCGTATCTAGAGAAGCCTACTGCTTCCCAATGTCTCCCAACCTCTTGAACCATTGCATCCTTTCCAGCGTGATCCAGTCCATGTGCAATTCTTGCCATACCTGGAAAAGAAGCTTTTGGGAGGAAAGGTTTGTTATTTTGCTTATGGGTCCAGACTCCATCAGAGAGGGATCCTTGTTTGGACCATTTTCTCTTTTCTCTGTCCGTGGCTGCACTCTGTAAAGAGATAATTTGATTATCAGGGTCTTTGTCATCTTTCTGTTGAAATAAAGAGATGGTGTGTTATTATAAGAAGCCTGTTTAGCAAAGTGATCAGCTAATTCGTTTCTTTTGCTGACAGGGTCCTGTTTCCCAGTATGGGCTTGGCATTTAACTATTGCCAGTTTTGATGGCTTGGTTATAGCTTCTAAGAGGGATTCGATTAGCTTTTGATGTTGGATGGGCTTTCCAGTACTGGTCTTAAATCACGTAATTTCCATAATGCTCCATGATCATGGCAGACTCCAAAAACATATCTGGAATCCGTATAGATTGTTATGATTTTTCCCTCTGACAACTGACAAGTTCGGGTGAGAGCTGTCTGCGTGCTTAAACTTGAAGAAATTCGGTTTGCTTCCAGCAGGTGGTCACCTTTGACCACTGCATAGCTGGTTGAAGATGTTCCATTTTCCAATCGTAGGTTTTATAACCTTAGTTATTTCGTCATGGCAGTTGTGGGGCTCCCCTTCTTCTTCAGTTGGAAGAAGAGTAGCTGGATTCAAGTTGGAGCACCTCTCTATGGTAACGTTTGACAACGTACAGAGTACATTTTGATAGTGTATTGCCCTAGCAGTAGTGAGATGTGAGGTTTTAGCCTGTACTAAAATGGAGTGCATGGCGTGAGGCACTTTTACCACTAGGGGGCTCATGAACACTATATCTGTACTGGCTAGCACGGCCTTTGTTGTGGCTGCTACAGGTCTGAGACAAGGTGGAAATCCTGCAGCCACTGGATCCAATTTTTTCGAAAAATAGGCTATTGGCCTTTGTTTATCTCCACGGAGTTATTAGAACTGCATTCATTCATAGAACTGCATTCATTAATCCCCCCTTTTCGTCCACGAACAGAGTGAATGGACGAGAAATAGTCAGGGAGAGTAGTGCACTTTTTAAATCACATAGAGCCTTGTCAGCCTGCTATTCCACTGCATGCAGCCAGATGGCAGTGTTAGCTTGATTTTGTAAAGGCTGAGCTCTTCCTGAAAAATTTACAATCAAACAACTTCTCAGGCTGCAAGCTGGTACTACTTTTAAATTAGGAATTCATCTTACCATGGTTTTATACGCGCTAGTTTCCAGATCATGAAAAAGTCCGTCAGCGACAAACAAGGAAACACTCATTTCCGTGGCGACCCAAGTTCCAGCGACAAATCAAAGACAATCCACTTCGGAAAATCACACAGCACAACTCCACAACAAGAAAACATTCCCATCAAAAGCTATGCAGCCACAGAGAATATCCTGACTTAACCTGTTGGTTTGTGACCGGTCTTGGAAGGTTTTGAATGGTGGTTATACGGCTGCTAGAGAGAGCTCTTGTATCGCAAGAAATGTCATGACCTAAATATTTAACGGTAGTTTGGACTAACTGCAGTTTTGTTTTCGACACTTTTTTATGGCCATTTTCTCCTAAAAACAATAGCAATTTTCTGAGTGTCATGTGCATTTTTTTTTTCTCTCAGTAGTACTATACACCATTATATCATCCAATTACTGTATCAATATACTATCTTTATCTGGCCAGAATCCATCTAGATTTCAAGCAAGTGCTTAGGCTTCAGTGTATACCTGAGGCATAACAGTCCATGTCCAACGACGGTTTTGGAAAGTAAAGGCAAACCAGAATTGAGAGTCGGGAACAGAAAAGAAAACGTTAAGCAAGGTCAATAACGGAGAAATAATGGGCGGACGGGGGTATCGTAGAAAGAATAGTGGAAGGATTAGGAACGATAGGTGCTCTGGGAAACATTGCAGAATTAACGTGTCGAAGACCTTGGACAAATCGCCATGAACCGTCAGCCTTTTTAACAGGTAAAATGGGGGAGTTGACTGGAGAGTATTTAATTGGAATAATTGCTGCACGTTTCACGAGATCGAAATGCACGGTGGAAATGCCAGCCTCTGCTTTGGGAGACAGAGGATACTGGACACGGTGTGGGCGGAAGGAAGATTTTGAGAAAATCACCAGTGGCTCACAGTGTGCTATCCTTCCATAATCATTTTTCCCCTGGGACCACAGTGCTAAGGAAACATGGGGAACTGAATCTCCTAAATAGAAAACGCTTTGTGACTATGTGAGGTGCACTGAAGCAACAGCTTTAGTAGATGAAACAAAAATACATGGAATGTGCAAAGTTTCAGGGCATGTGCTGGAGGAAAGAAAAGATTCTAACCAAGGTGTGTCCACTTCAGCAGGGAAATACTGGGCAGTACAAGGCAGGGTGTCCGGGACTTGTAAGTGGGGAAATAGGCATGAGGGGAAAGAATGAAGGTCTTTCAAGAGGAAGGTGTGTGGGGAGATGTTCAGGGTCCAGGCTGCAAAAGAGGGCTTAGTTTGGCACAGGAGCTTAGGAATGGAGCAGCAAAAATCCTTGTTCAGTTAAAGAAATTGAGACTGACAATTAAGTCATAAGATCCCATCCCAGCAGTTTCACAGGGCACAAATGATTTAACAGAAAGTGACGAGTCAATGATGAAACTGTCAGTGCTGAGCTGTAATTGCAGAGGTTTTTAGACCAGCAAAAATATGAGGCTGTCCCGAGGCACTAAGCACTGTTACTGTATCTTTCGAGGCAGGGACCTCCTTCAGCGACAAAGTGGAGCGCGCTCCTCCTGTGTCCACTTCAAAGGCAGTTTCTTTGCCATTAAAGTCAATAAAAGATTAGTTTCAGCATGACGAGTAAGCAAAGGAAACTGGAAAAAGTGGTTGGGGTCCCTGATAATTCTTAGGACCAAGGAATGTTATTAGGCTCAGGGAGAGGGGGTGACGGAGAGCGCTTGTGTGGGCAGTTGCGTCTGAAATGTCCAAGTTCACCGCAGCCGTAACAGGCATATGACACTGGCGTCTGCTCCGAAGGGTTAGGCATCTGAGCGAAAGGATTATTAGGGTTTGATAAATGGAACCCGCATCCTCTTCCGTGCCCTCGCACTCGACCTCCAAAGAATTTTCTGCGTCCTCTCCCCCTAGCCAGGTCAGTTCTTCCAGTATAGTAATTTATTTGTGCAGCCAAAAGTTTGGTCTGTGTGTCTAACTTTTTTAATTTAGTCTGTCTGTCAGCAGGCTCTGCATGACGCTTGACTTCCTCGAACGTTGCGGTCTCCCAGCTTTATGCAGGACATGCAGACTTTGCTTTGAATGTCACTTCTCAGTCCCGAGACGAAAAGAGGCACTGCAGCACGAGTTCTATCGTTTGCATTGTCTAGCCCAGAGTGATTAGCCATCAGATCTTGCAATCGGTGAGCCCATTCAGCCACTGTCTCATCTTTTTTTCTGCTTAGCGGCTGAATTTAGTGACCAGTCTGTGCCCTTTTTATATTTTTCTGCCAGGGCTGCTTTCAAAGGCTCTCACTGGGCGAGGAAAGGACCTTCATTCTCGGAGCCTCGGGGAAGAGCTTCATTCCAACGCCAAGGGGCACCGTTATGATCACCGTGATTTACAGTTGCCCATGTGGTGCCCAGCTGTCGGCGGAGCACCTGTGTCCACTCTGCAGCATTTGTTTTATACATGTTATCCAGCTGCTGTAACTGCTCCACAAATTTCAGTCCACCGACCGCTTTGGGGTCGGGCAGTTCAGACACCACATCTTTTAATTCTTGAATGTCCCAATTTCGGTGAATCATTACAGTAGTGGGATTATTATTGCCTGGAGGTTGTGCGGGATCATGTCGGGGGTTGGGGACTTCAATGAGGGGGCAAGAGAATGTCGAGCCAGAAGGCTTAGGGGAGCCAAAGGGGGGAGTAAAACCGCTCATTAGGTTTAGAGCGGAGAGTCTGACTTCTCGTGCGCTGGGAGACAGATGACTCTTCTGGTTTCTACCATTGCAACCCAGTAGCACCTTGTGAATGATCTGAATTATCTTCCTCAGGGTCAATATGTGAGGACGGGTCATAATGATATTGTTCATCGTAAAAACCTGCTCCAGACGGTTAACCCCTTAACCGCCCTCTGCCGGATATATCCGGCACCGTTGTTTTATTGCTAACGCCGTACTGCCGGAATTATCCGGCACATTTGCCTGTGGTTATATGAATGCCTGGCAAGTAGTATAACTGACGGTTTGGCGTGGGTATTATTACTACGTTGTATTTCGACAAGTCTGTGGTTGTTTTGGCCGGTCATGTGACGTGATTCGCATGTAACAGCTGTGAATATGGCGAAACGTAAACTGACTTCAAGTGAGGCTTTGCAGGCGATTTTGGACAGTTCTGATCATGATTGTAGCAGTTCTGAAGAAGATTTTAGCGACAGTGATGAGCAGCAACGTGCGCTGCATGATACTGTGAATGACGGTGCATCGGATGACGGCGCTGAGTGGGTGTATCCCCAGCATCTCAGCTGGGCTGCTGCCCGTGGTGAACTACCTTTTCTGCATTCGTTTGAGGGAACGTGTGGCTTTATTGTTGATGTAAACAATTACACTGCTGAGCAGTTTTATGAGCTGTTTGTGTCACCTGATTTGATCAGACATTTTGTTCATCAGACAAATCTGTATGCAGCACAGTTTATTGAGAAAAATCCCAATTTACCTCCACATTCCCGTGTTCGTGCTTGGTTTGACACTGATGAAAACGAAATGAAAAAATTCATTGGGATTTTGATGTTGATGGGAATAATCAGAAAACCAGATATTGAGATGTACTGGTCTACAGATCCTATGTATGCAACACCTATTTTTGCAGCTGTCATGACACGTAACCGATTCTCTTTGCTGCTGAAATTCTTTCATTTGAATGACAACAGAAACGAGCCAGATAAGAAAGATCCAAACCGCGACCACTTGTTCAAGCTACGTCCTTTGATTGATCATTTATTTGAAGCATTTCAGTTGCCCTACATGCCAGGACCGTCAGTTGCAGTTGATGAAAGTTTATTGTCGTGGAAGGGCCGCTTACAGTTTCGACAGTATCTACCATTGAAAAGGGCACGGTTTGGTATCAAGATGTTTTGCTTAGCTGAGAATTCAGGTTACATTTATAGATTTCGTGTATACACTGGCAAAGAGGATCCTATGAGTAGTATTTCAGCAGTGTTGCCAGATGAATGTAAGGACTTTGGACTTTCAGAAAAACGCTGTCATGTCTGTTCAAAGAAGGGTCAGCGTAGAGACGTCAAGACCTTCTGCTCAAAGTGTCCCAGCAATCCAGGACTTTGTGCAGTTCCCTGCTTTGGCCTGTGGCACAGCAAACTCAAATAATGCGAATGAAACTATGATTGACTGAACTACTTTTGACTTTTGAATTACTTTTGACTGTTCCGTTTTTGTAGTTGACAATAAATCCAGAAGCCTGAGAAAAGGTACATTTTGTGTTTTATTATGTGTTTGCCCATTTCTAGAACTTGCACAACATTTAGTGGTCAATACTGCTTGAATAAATGTAAAAAATGTAAAAAAAATGTAAAAAAGTAAAAAAACGAAAATTGTTCAGATTTCGCCTGGCGTGGGGAATATTTAGGGAGTTGGTGGTTAAAGGGTTAACAGGGGTGCAGTTGGAGGAGAGGGTGCAGGAGGTGGAAGCGGGGAAGTTTGGTAAGGAGGGGGTGGACAGATTACGGGGTATAGGGAGTCTTTCTTTTCGGTCTGCTTTCTTTTACTTTCAGGCTTGAGCGCTGTCTCTATCTTCATTTTCTGCAACGCTAGCAATAATTCTTCCTTTTCTTTTCATGTTTTGACTTCAGCAGCCAGCAGGTCGTTACGCCTCTGCGCCGCTTGCAAGGTCCTATCTTTTATCACCAATTCCCATCTATCAAACATGTCCATTCGATACGGACCTTGCTTATTCCACTTCTTACATGCCTTTTTTAAAATCCAACCCAGTCTGCTTCTCTATTAACTTTCTAGGGGACAAGCCTTTCAATCCCGACGGTGTACTAGGAGCTTGGTGATTCTCTGAAAATAATCCTTCTAACATTAGGTTTTGAGGACCCTGGGGGACCTGTTTGACTGGCTTGCTATTTGTTTTTTCCATAGTGAGCGGCGGGATATCAGCAGAAAGTGACTCAACCCTTGTTTACTCCCCGTTCTACCCGCTGTCCACTCCTATCCCTGGATTTCAACTTCAGGTGACTTCATGTCTGTTTATTCGAGTCAGCAGAATCCTACATCCATACTCAGTATGGCATCCGGACTATGGAGGTTTTTACCCCGAGTCCTTCCGCTAAACACACCTTGTATGCTTCAATCTGCCAGGGTATTGTCTCCGTCACCTGAGTAACCCGTTGAGACAAGAGTATGACTAGACAGCGTATGGAAAACTCGACCTCCCGTTTATTTAGACACACACTTTTAACTATGCCCTTTCACCCCAGTTCCTCTTTATTATTTTAGGAGCGTGCCACTCGCCCTTTTCTACTCCACTCACAAGGGGTGACTTGCTAACATTCACACTGTGCTGTCACCTTCCGTGAGTCCCTAGAACCCTCCTATGGTTCTGATACAGTATGCTTTCTATTCTTTTTATACTCCTATTTTTTCTGGCACACCAGTCAAACCAACGGGAATCCCCCCGATCTACTCACTGTGACTCCGTCCACCTGCCTGGAAATTCCCGTCAAGTCATGCGTCATATCGGCTAGGAGGAGGTCAGGGACTCCCCACGCAGGAAACGGCCAAGGCAGGCCAGTCCTAACTTTTACCAGAGCTGGTCGCCTTCGATCCGGCCGGAATCGAACGTCCTCTGGACGATCCTGCTCGAGGAGTCGTCTGCCCGTCTCCTGCCCCACGTTGCGCACCAAAACTGTGGACGATCACTTAGACAAGACAGTAGGTGTGGTTATATAGCAGCTTTATTTTCACATCGTCACAGTGAGCAGGTTTCAGAAAAGCAGGCAATCAATATTACATGACAGTGTCAGGGCTCTTCTGAACAACTGTTTTTTGGGTGGGGCAAAGTTTTTACACCCCTAGAATGCGTGATTTAATATTCATTATGAAAATGCAACAGTCAACACTTTATTATACACAATCCTTGAGCCCCTTCAATGCTCCTTGTGCAACTTGATTCCTTGGCTCCTTGTTATGGTGTTCAGATGTAAACAAAGGGAAAACGTGATAAGGCAGTCTCAGTGTGGAAGCTTAGACCTTGAGTCCTTCTGACAAATATTTTTTCTGTTTGCTCAGCAAAGCATGTTTTTAAAGCTTACTTCTGCTTAACTCCTTAGACAAGGATTAGTACAAGGGAACGAAGAGAACATTCATCTTCCACAATAGTCAGAGAGATGCAGAAAGTAGACAAGAGTACAAGGAGATAAGACACAAGGTGAAGAGAGAGGTGGTGAAGGCTAAAGAAAAGGCGTATGATGAGTTGTATGAGAGGTTGGACACTAAGGAGGGAGAAAAGGACCTGTACCGATTGACTAGACAGAGGGACCGAGCTGGGAAAGATGTGCAGCAGGTTATGGTAATAAAGGATAAAGATGGAAACATTCTCACAAGCAAGGAGAGTGTATTGAGCAGATGGAAAGAGTTCTTTGAGAGGCTGATGAATGAGGAGAACGAGAGAGAGAAAAGGTTGGAGATAGTGAATCAGGAAATGCAATGGATTAGCAAGGAGGAAGTAAAGACAGCTATGAAGAGGATGAAGAATGGAAAAGCTATTGGTCCAGATGACATATCTGTGGAAGCATGGAGGTGTTTAGGAGAGATGGCAATGGAGTTTTTAACCAGATTGTTTAATGAAATCTTGGAAAATGAGAGGATGCCTGAGGAGTGGAGAAGGAGTGTACTAGTGCCGATATTTAAGAATAAAGGGGATGTGCAGGACTGTAGTAACTATAGGGGGATGAAATTGATGAGCCACAGCATGAAGTTATGGGAAAGAGTAGTGGAAGCTAGATTAAGAAGTGAGGTGATGATTAGTGAGCAGCAGTATGGTTTCATGCCAAGAAAGAGCACCACAGATGCGATGTTTGCTCTGAGGTTGTTGATGGAGAAGTAGAGAGAAGGCCAGAAGGAGTTGCATTGTGTCTTCGTGGACCTGGAGAAAGTATATGACAGGGTGCCTCAAGAGGAGCTGTGGTATTGTATGAGGAAGTTGGTAGTGGCAGAGAAGTATGTAAGAGTTGTACAGGATATGTTTGAGGGAAGTATGACCATGGTGAGGTCTGCAGTAGGAGTGACAGATGCATTCAAGGTGGAGGTAGGATTACATCAGGGATCAGCTCTGAGCCCTTTCTTATTTGCAATGGTGATGGACAGGTTGACAGACGAAATTAGGAGTCCCCATGGACTATGATGTTTGATGATGACATTGTGATCTGTAGCGATAGTAGGTAGCAGGTTGAGGGGACCCTAGAGAGGTGGAGATATGCTCTAGAGAGGAGAGGAATGAAGGTCAGTAGGAACAAGACAGAATACATGTGTGTAAATGAGAGGGAGGTCAGTGGAATTGTGAGGATGCAAGGAGTAGAGTAGGTGGAGGTGGATGAGTTTAAATACTTGGGATCAACAATACAGAGTAATAGGGATTTTGGAAGAGAGGTGAAAAAGAGAGTGCAGGCAGGGTGGAATGGGTGGAGAAGAGTGTCAGGAGTGATTTGTGAAAGACGGGTATCAGCAAGAGTGAAAGGAAAGGTCTACAGGACGGTAGTGAGACCAGCTATGTTATATGGGTTGGAGACAGTGGCACTGACCAGAAAGCGGGAGACAGTGCTGGAAGTAGCAGAGTTAAAGATGCTAAGATTTGCATTTGGTGTGACAAGGATGGATAGGATTAGAAATGAGTACATTAGAGGGTCTGCTCAGGTTGGACGGTTGGGAGAAAAAGTCAAAGAGGTGAGATTGCACTGGTTTGGACATGTGCAGAGGAGAGATGCTAAGTATATTGGGAGAAGGATGCTAAGGATAGAGCTGCCAGGCAAGAGAAAAAGAGGAAGGCCTAAGAGAAGGTTTATGGATTTGGTGAGAGAGGACATGCAGGTGATGGGTATAACAGAACAAGATGCATAGGACAGAAAGGTATGGAAGAAGATGATCCACTATAGTGACCTGTAACGGGAGCAGCTGAAAGAAGTAGAAGAAGGATATCAGTCCTGTGTTGATGCAAGAATCCCAGCAGGGAGAGTACCTTTTTCTGGGACTGGAGCAGCTCTTCTTCTATAACAAACTGGTAATACATCAAGTGCCTGGACATAGTACCATCGATACCTTTCTTTTCCCCGTGCCTTGGCACAACAAATGATGATATGCTCCAGCATTTCTCTCCCCTTGACACAATGGGCCTGCTAGTGCCTCTGCCCTACCTATAGGGATTGGTTGGGTTTGGTGCACATCATAGATAGCTCATATCGGGAATGCAATCTTCTGAAGGAATTGCTTTCCAGAGGTCTGTTTACAAGTCCTTGTACTCCACTGCCTCCCATGTTATACATGCTCTTTGCTGTCTCATGATGACAGCTCCTGTACCAGCTTGTATAAAACTATACTCTTGACCCACTCATACCACTCCACTATCCCACTGCCTAGGTCGCCCCTCCAAGTGACAAATCCTTGTGCCATAGATGGGATTCAGTCAGCTGTATTACTTCCTGCCCTCTTCACTTTCTTCCCATCGTTATCCTGATGTTTACTTTCGAAACTTTGGCATCACTGGAGTCCCTAGATGCCAACCAAGAATACAAGACCTGATTGGTTAACTGGATTTAGGGTGTATCTTTAAGACTACAGGTGAAAACTCTTTCCAGATTCCTTTCTCTGACTCATAAGATTGGTATTTCACTGATGCAGAGGCAAAATGAGCCTGTGACCGAGCCCCTCTTCAGCACCAAGGATCTTGATTTAGCTAGCTTAAAGCTCATCCTTACCCACATATTAAGCATCACAATGCTATGCAGATTTCACCAGCTTTCTGGAACTGACATTGCAGTCACAGCAAGATCATCCACGAATGCCCTTATTGGTAGCTGCTGCCACCCTGACTTTGTTATGGGGCCGTTGCACTCAACTTCAAATGCATTCATCTTCATCATTTGTAAATGAATGAAGAATACAGTGATGGTATAGCTCATTTCTATGATTTCTACACTATACAATTTAATGTGGGGAATGGAGAGAAGATCCAGTGCCAGAAGTCCTTTGGGAACAAGTTGAAGAAGAGCAGAAACATAAGAAGGGGCAAGGCCATTAAGTGTATTGAATGTATGTAACAGGAATTTAAATTTAATACAAATGGTGAGATGAAGCCAATGCAACTGAAAAAGAACAGTAATATTATGTGCAGGTTTCCTGGCATGACTGAGCTGGGCTGCTGAGTGTTGGCTATATTACAATTTATTGAAAGGTCTAACAGGGAAACCAGTGCATTGTGAGGCAATGAAAGTATGAACTGGGATCTCAGCATCATGTAAACTAAGTGAAGAGTAGAGAAGGGCAAAATTATGCATGTGATAGAATGCAGCTTTAGTGAAGTGACTTACTGTGTGTCTGAAAAAAACAGTGTAGAAGCAAAAATTACACCAAGTTACACCAACTGTACTAGACGGAGTAACTGTAAAATCATCTAAGTTAGGAGAAAACTTACTGACCCTTGAGAGTTGCTTTGGGCACAACATAATTTCAGTCTTATCCACATTTAACAGAACAAAATTAGATGCCATCCAGTTCTTAATGTTCTGGAGGCAGTTGGTGGGAAAGGAAGGTGGAAAGGAACCAGAGGGATGGGTCCTATTTATATCTGGGCATCGTCTAAAGAGAAATGGAACTGAAAACCATGCCTAACAGGCAGGAAGGGAAGAATGTAAATGTTAAAATGGGACCTAAAATGGAGACTTGTAGGACACGATGAGAAACTGGGGCAGTGTAAGACTTGTGTTTTCCAGCAGAAATGAAATTAAATCTGTCAGTAACATATCAAGTTAAGCCTTTATCACACATTCCAAGGTGAGACTGAAAATGGAAGAGTAAGCTGTTGTGATTAACCGTATTGACAAGAATCAGCAGACATCCCTAAGAAGAGCCATTTCTGTGCTGTAATTGGAGTAGAAATGTCACCGGGAAAGGCTCATACAAATTGTTAGTAGACATATGTGCCTGTAATTGAGAGGCTACTACGCTCTCAAAAGCCTTCGAGAAAAGGAGAGTTAGAGCTGTGTCCTTAAGTACTAAAAAGTGTAAAAATCCAAGGAAAGTTTATTTGAGAACAGGAGTGACAATGGCAATTTTCAAAGAAGAAGGAACTTGACCAGAAGCAAGAGAACTACTTATAGCAGTGATCTGCTAAATCAAAAAAAAATATTTTCACTCCCATTAAAGAATGTAGGTGTTTTATTAATTTGAGAGTGCTGAGTCTAAATCTGACAACAGAGTTGCTCTATAACATCCAGTTTTTGAGAGATGATGGCATAAAATTAAAAAGAGAAAACACTAACATTCTTTATTTAGTTTTGAAAGAAGTATATCTTACACATGTAATTGTTTTAAATATACTTTAAAAATAAAATGATCTTCACTGTCAGACAGCTGAGCTGCTACTGAACCCTGGAAGTGAAAGGCAGAGTTTACTTCACTTGTGGGACTCCCTTCCACTTCCTATTATATTCTATCTACCCTTCTCAAAAATTTGTAAAACCAGTAACTTTTGTTGTCTCGATAAAGGAAAGGTGCGTATTCTTTTCCATTTGCTTACCAGATCAAGACAATAGATGGATTAATCTAACCTTGCATATTTCTGTAAAAAAACATTTAAACAACAGCTTTCTCTCTTCTGTACAATCAATATGCATCTTTATAATCTTTTAAATATAATTTCCTGGCTATTCTGAAGAAATAAGAAGATAGATAGATAGATAGATAGATAGAAACTTTATTAATCCCAAGGGGAAAGAAGAAAGAAAAGAAGAAGAAAGAAAAATAGGGATTAAAAGCAAAAAATGCTTAACAAATACCTGCTTTTGGGTTGTTTCCATCTCAGCTAACATTAAGAATGAGGAAGACTGCCATTTTTCAGCTCAAACTATACTTCCAACATATTCTCAGCATGAAACATACTTGGGCCATAAAACAAACTTAGTTTTAGAAAATCAACATTTTCCTTCAAAACAGCAATTTTTACCAAATTCGATATCTTGCACAAATGGCTCGTGGCAGAGAAATTCAAATTTCAAATGGATTCAGCACACCTATATCTATAAAGTACACTTCATTTTTTTGTGTGTGTGTGCGAGAGGATGTTGATGGAGACTAGTGTAATGGAAGAGACAGGAGTCAAAAGGAGTCAGAAGACAAGCTTTAAGCAGTGATGTTGGGGTTGGATTAAGTGAACAGGTCAGGTATTGGATTTTATAATCAACTTATGAATACACACAAGACTGATGGGAGTAAAGCAGCTAAAGAGAATAACAATATTAATATTATTACAACCAAACAAAATGACAAATGGCGGGTGACTTGGTTGCTGTTCATATATATGAATTTTATTTAGAAATTGAACCAAGCATTGGAGGATACAGGGTGCAATTGTTTATTAACAATTATGAAAAGAGTATTGCAACCTTCATTTATAATACTAGAAAAATAGGCTGACCCGTCTGCTCTTTCATGCTTTTGTCATATCTTGTTTGGATTATTGTAATGCCCTGTATGTCCATGTATCCCGTACAACACTGTTTTGGCTGCAAATGGTACAGAATGCAGCTGCCCAGCAGCAAAAAAAAAAAGGGATCACATCACTCCGGTGTTGGCCTCTCTTCGTTGCCTCCCTATTAGTTACAAGGTAAATTTTAAGATTTTAGTATTTGTTTTTAAAGCCCTACATGGTTCAACTCCACCGTATTTGGCTGATCTTCTTGTTCCATGTTTGTCAGCCAGGCTGCTGAGGTCTTCAGATCAGCTATTGCTTACAGTCCCACGCACACGGTTGAAGCTGAGGAGTGATAATAGTAAGGTGGAAGCAAAAACAGTAACAAAACAAAGAAATGTTAATAGTCTCAGGTTTATAATAAAATACAGTAGTTTTGCTGCATCTGGTAAATACAGGAGTATCGAGTGAACTCAATAAGCTTGTGATCTGATATACCTTTGATGGAACCAGAGAGATGTGAAATGTTTACACTGTAACAACAAATATTATCTAGTAATGTGGACATGTGTACAGTATAAGTAGGGAACTAAACGTGCTGAAGGAAATCAAAACAGTCAAGTATGAACAGAAATTCTGAAGTAAATGAACAGCAAGTAAGGTCTGTATTAATATTTAAGTCACCAAGAACGAGAATTCTTGAGCAGACAGAAGAAGTTATTGTGAGGAATTCAGTAAATTCAGACATAACATTTAACAAAGAATTTGGTGGTGGATAAATTAGAGTAAGTAAAGCTGGAACAACACTATGAAATTTCACAGCTAAAAATTCAAAAGTATAACCTCTAAAAAGTCAACAACTTTAGTAGACAGAGAAGGACACAAAAAGCAGGAAAAGAGAACAAAGGAAGACACATTGAAGGTTTCACACATATTTAGACGATTAAGTGTTAATGGGCAACCTTATATTTCTGGTACTCAAGCCCCTTTAACGGAATAGTGCCGGTATGCCATGCAAAAGTCGAATCTTTTCCAGGTTTTTGGCCTTGCTTCCTGGACGGAAAACATGGGACCAAAAAGGAAGATACGTCCTCCTTTTCAGAATGCCTGGCAACCGTAGTTATAGTCAAATGTTCATATAAAACAGTAGCAAGTCTACCACCGGCTCGGCCGGGCACAGCCCGAAGAGGCAACGTGGGTCCCCCTTCCCATGGGCTCACCACCTATGGGAGGGGCCAAGGAGGTCGGGTGCAGTGTGAGTTGGGTGGTGGCCGAAGGCGGGGACCTTGGCGGTCCGATCCTCGGCTACAGAAGCTGGCTCTTGGGACGTGGAATGTCACCTCTCTGAAGGGGAAGGAGCCTGAGCTAGTGCGCGAAGTTGAGAGGTTCCGGCTAGATATAGTCGGACTCACCTCGACGCACAGCTTGGACTCTGGAACCAATCTCCTTGAGAGGGGCTGGACTCTGTACCACTCTGGACTTGCCCCCGGTGAGAGGCGCCGAGCAGGTGTGGGTATACTTTATTGCCCCCCAACTTGGAGCCTGTACATTGGGGTTTACCCCGGTGGACGAGAGGGTAGCCTCCCTTCGCCTTCGGGTGGGGGGACGGGTCCTAACTGTTGTTTGTGCGTATGCACCGAACAGCAGTTCGGAGTACCCACCCTTTTTGGAGTCACTGGAGGGTGTGCTAGAGGGCATACCTTCTGGGGACTCCCTCGTTCTGCTGGGAGACTTCAATGCTCACGTGGGCAATGACAGTGAGACCTGGAAGGGCGTGATTGGGAGGAATGGCCCCCCCGATCAGAACCCGAGCGGTGTTTTGTTATTGGACTTCTGTGCTCGTCACGGATTGTCCATAACGAACACCATGTTCAAGCATAGGGGTGTTCATATGTGCACTTGGCACCAGGACACCCTAGGCCTCAGTTCGATGATCGACTTTCTGGTCGTGTCGTCGGACTTGCGGCCACATGTCTTGGACACTCGGATGAAGAGAGGGGCGGAGCTGTCAACTGATCACCACCTGGTGGTGAGTTGGCTTCGATGGTGGGGGAGGATGCCGGTCAGGCGTGGTAGGCCCAAACGTGTTGTGAGGGTCTGCTGGGAACGTCTGGCAGAGCCCCCTGTCAGAAGTAGCTTCAACTCCCACCTCCGGCAGAACTTCGACCACATCCCGAGGGAGGTGGGGGACATTGAGTCCGAATGGGCCATGTTCCGTGCCTCTATTGTTGAGGCAGCTGACCGGAGCTGTGGCCGTAAGGTGGTCGGTGCCTGTCGTGGCGGCAATCCCCGAACCCGTTGGTGGACACCGGCGGTGAAGGATGCTGTCAAGCTGAAGAAGGAGTCCTACAGGACCCTTTTGTTCTGTGGGACCCTGGAGGCAGCTGATAGGTACCGGCAGGCCAAGCGGAATGCAGCTTTGGTGGTTGCTGAGGCAAAAACTCGGGCGTGGGAGGAGTTTGGGGAGGCCATGGAGAACGACTTTCGGACGGCTTCGAGGAGATTCTGGTCCACCATCCGGTGTCTCAGGAAGGGGAAGCAGTGCAGTGTCAACACTGTATATGGTGGGGATGGTGCGCTGCTGACCTCGACTCGGGATGTTGTGGGTCGGTTGGGGGAGTACTTCGAAGACCTCCTCAATCCCATTAACATGCCTTCCAATGAGGAAGCAGAGCCTGGGGACTCGGAGGTGGGCTCCCCCATCTCTGGGACTGAGGTCACCGTGGTGGTCAAAAAACTCCTTGGTGGCAGGGCCCCGGGGGTGGATGAGATACGCCCGGAGTTCCTCAAGGCTCTGGATGTTGTAGGACTGTCTTGGCTGACACGCCTCTGCAACATTGCATGGACATCAGGGACAGTGCCTCTGGATTGGCAGACCGGGGTGGTGGTCCCCCTCTTTAAGAAGGGGGATCGGAGGGTGTGTTCCAACTACAGAGGGATCACACTCCTCAGCCTCCCTGGAAAAGTCTATTCAGGGGTCCTGGAGAGGAGGGTCCGTCGGATAGTCGAGCCTCGGATTCAGGAGGAACAGTGTGGTTTTCGTCCTGGTCACGGAACAGTGGACCAGCTCTATACCCTTAGCAGGGTCCTGGAGGGTGCATGAGAGTTTGCCCAAACAGTCTACATGTGTTTTGTGGACTTGGAAAAGGCATTCGACCGTGTCCCTCGGGGAATCCTGTGGGGGGTACTCTGAGAGTATGGGGTACCGGCCCCCCTGATAAGGGCTGTTCGGTCCCTGTACGATCGTTGCCAGAGCTTGGTCCGCATTGCCGGCAATAAGTCGATCCCGTTTCCAGTGAGAGTTGGACTCCGCCAGGGCTGCCCTTTGTCACCGATTCTGTTCATAACTTTTATGGACAGAATTTCTAGGCGCAGCCAGGGCGTTGAGGGGGTCCGGTTTGGTGGGCTCAGGATTGGGTCACTGCTTTTTGCAGATGATGATGTCCTGTTTGCTTCATCAGGCCGTGATCTTCAGCTCTCTCTGGATCGGTTCGCAGCCGAGTGTGAAGCGGCTGGGATGAGAATCAGCACCTCCAAATCCGAGACCATGGTCCTCAGCCGGAAAAGGGTGGAGTGCCCTCTCAGGGTTGGTAGCGAGATCCTGCCCCAAGTGGAGGAGTTCAAGTATCTCGGGGTCTTGTTCACGAGTGAGGGAAGAATGGAGCGCGAGATCGACAGGCGGATCGGTGCGGCATCCGCAGTAATGCGGGCTCTGCATCGGTCTGTCGTGGTGAAAAAGGAGCTGAGCCGCAAGGCAAAGCTCTCAATTTACCAGTCGATCTATGTTTCTACCCTCACCTATGGTCATGAGCTATGGGTAGTGACCGAAAGAATGAGATCGCGAATACAAGCGGCTGAAATGAGTTTCTTCCGCAGGGTGTCTGGGCTTTCCCTTAAAGATAGGGTGAGAAGCTCAGTCATCCGGGAGGGGCTCAGAGTAGAGCCGCTGCTCCTCCGCATCGAGAGGAGTCAGATGAGGTGGCTCGGGCATCTGATCAGGATGCCTCCTGGATGCCTCCCTGGTGAGGTGTTCCGGGCACGTCCAACCAGGAGGAGGCCCCGGGGAAGACCCAGGACACGCTGGAGGGACTATGTCTCTCGACTGGCCTGGGAACGCCTTGGGATTCTCCTGGAAGAGCTAGAAGAAGTGGCCGGGGAGAGGGAAGTCTGGGCATCTCTGCTCAAGCTGCTGCCCCCGCGACCCGACCTCGGATAAGCGGGAGACAATGGATGGATGGATGGAAGTCTACCACCCTTAAAATGCAGTCTAGGTTTAGTGACAATGGCATGTAATCATCAGGTCATTCCAAAGTTTCAAAGACAAAGAAAAGTTCAGCTAAGTTTCATAAATTAACTTGCTTAGTAACAGAGCTTTGTCAGTGTAAAAAAGTTAAACAGGGCACTATCAACATAATTAATAGTCTGATTAATGTAGTCAATTATAGATTGTTGGTGCAGTAAGTGTTTTAGCACTGTTCTGTCTCAGAAGAAAAAAATGTATCTGATTTTTCATTACAGCAAATGAACAGAATGCAAACATCAGTGCCAAAAGCAGAAGCAAAAAGCAAATAGATGTGGCAAATCACTGATACAACCTGGATATTTCACTAGCTGTCATAAATGATGCTGGCTAACACACATAGCAAGTGTGGCACTGACTTTCATAAGGATACATTGCTGCATCTCATGGCAGGGTTCTTCTTGGTGACTATGTTTTTCTTGATTATCTCTTTTTCCTGCTGACATTTTAAAGCTTTTCAGGGCCACCTACCACATATACTGTATGTGAATGACTGTCATTGAATCAAATGAGTGAATACAGGGTGCTTGCTTGATGACTTGCAAAGCAGGAATGCCGAACGAGAAAAAGTACAAACTTTATTAAGAGCAAATATAAATTTACTGACCATTTATAAAAGAGCAAAAGTTGCTTACCTAACATAGTACTTTTTACAATATAATGCATAATGTTTTATCATATTCTTCATAACACTATAGAAGAATAAAGATGGCTCAATATTTACAAAATAGACCAACTATGATGTCACATTAATCAAAAATGCTAGTTAAAAATATATCTCACATTAGAGTAAACTCACCCGAACACGTTAATGTATTGAGCTTAGGAGGAAGGAAGAACCCTTAATACATAAATGACAATACAGGTAACAGGGAATGACTTATCAAATCAAGCAAGCAAAGTCAAAGGTCTCATTGTTTAAAGTAGATAATTTATTAATCCAAAATGCTTCCCTGTGTGATAATTGTTTATTAAAATCACCTTGTGTAGGATGTGGTTTAACATAAATGTAAACTTTAAGTTGGTAATAGCAGGGCTAGTAGTAATGAAGTGTCTGGAAACAGGATGTGGTAATATTACCGCATGTTTTTTCTAATCTATAGAACTGAACAAGGGCATACCATTAAATAAAAAAACTACTCCTTTAGCTGTTCAGTTAGGATCATGTCAAAGTCTAATAATTCTAAGTGAAGTATTAGTTGGTATTACCTTTCAGAACCTGAATACAGCCACTACAGTGTGAACATAGAGAATGACCCAGAGTAGTTTGTACAGATGTGGTAGAAACTTGTGAAGATAATTTACCAAACATCTTTTAAATTATAATTATTCAAAAATATATTTACAGCAGGTTATGAAAATATTGGAGAAAGTGCTAATATAGTACCTGCCATTGTTTTAATATGATCCATCATATATGATTATCATAATGTCCAATGTAGTAAGAATGTATCAGTCTAAAGCTGGCAAATGTTGCAGATAGCAAATAAAATCAGAAGAATCTTTGATATATGATCTAGATAAAGACATAATCTGAGAAATAATCAATATACTGTGTAGAAGAATTTAAAATTGAACCTCTGAGGGAAACAAAAGGACAGCCGGGTAGATTATAAATAGAAAACTGGTTTAACATGTGGCAGTTTACAGCTTACCTTTGTACCATTTAAGTCACCAGTTTTGAACTCCTTAAATTTCAATACATAGTGGAAAAATGGGGGCGTTCTAAAACCTTTGACCAGTAGTGTATACCGGATTATATATATATATTACTAGAAGAGTGTTGGCATTTATAGTGCTTTAATTTCAGCTCTCTTGGTTCACTGACAAATTATTGTTTAAGTCACAACATCACTGCTTTGCTGGCATATGTATTGGGTTATCTATAGGGAGCAGAGTAATCATCTTTCATCTATCCATTTTCACGTAGTAATAATTTATTCCAAATGAAAGAGATATGTAAAGAGGGCTGCTGGAACAGACATGAAGATAAAAATAAATTTGTTCCAGAGACAAATATTATATCAGTTGTGAGAAACATGTCAAATTCTAACTTGACGTGCCTATTCTGCTAAATCTCAAATTTTTGATAAACCCACCTGGAGCAACCATTTCCAATGCACAACCTTTATTTCTTCAGCCCAAGCTTCACAGCATCCATCAACAAAGAAATTCACCTGTGACTTTATTTTTAATTGCATTTTCCGGGCTGTGCCTCATGTATTATTGAACAATGCCTGAAACACCCATTTCTAAAACAGCCAACAGCACAATCTTCATTAACTTTCTTAAAACACAACCCCCAAAGTCCATCAATTAAAAAGAGCACTTATTATTTTCTCTTGAAATTTTGTTATGGGCTATATCTGATTAATTAAAATTTATACACAGAACTCCTTTTCAGACATATCCAGGTGGGAATGACCGTGAGTCTTTTTTTTGTAACAGAGTTTTTTTTTTTCTTTTACTCAGTATCCATACTGATACAGTTATAAAACTATATTTTAAAACACTTGCTGTAAACCAATTCAGATTGACTGGGTGGAGTAAATACATTTACTACTACTCAAATGTTTTAGAATGCCTCAGTTTTCCCAGATTTTATTGAAATTTATGCAGTTCATATCCAATGAAATACCTGAAAGTGTCTAAAACGAAGCAGTAGATTGTCAGAGGTTTTTTAAAAAAATAAATTTTAGGGGGAACAACAGGATAACAAAAGCGCCACATCAGAAAAGAGAATAAAGTCCCCATCCCACCGGCAAACCCACCAAATCGAACCCCCCTGAGCATCCGGAGATGGCTGAAAAGAAAAGAGGTTAATAAAAAATTTTAGGATAGCAAAAGCTTAAAATGCCTCATTGTGACAGTGACTGCTCTTTCTGTCTTTATACAAGTCAGAGGTTTTCTTTCATTTTTGTACTTTTGGTGTGTATTTGAAGCAGGGTTGTTCTTGTTTGTTATAATTTTATTAACCCTCTGCAAAAAGCTGAATTTCCCCCTTGGGACAAATAAAGTACTGTCCATTACATGAGTATTCGGAGAATCTGAAAGCATTTCATTCCACAATAAATGCACAGAATACTCAACAGAAAGATAACCCAGACTTTCCTAGTTGTTCCTATCATAATTTCTTTAAGAAAATTTTCTGAAAATAAACCTGTCATTCTTTCCTTTTATTAATTGTAAAATTTGTTTTAAGTAAGTCCACGTGCATTCTAATGTTTTAATGTTTTTGAGAAAATCAATGAAATAATCCAAGTAAATATCTGAAAGCTTTTTAATAGTAGCTAAAAGCATCAAATGTACTTATTTCAGACAGCTTCTCTAATGGCTCTTATTTTTTTCCACTTTATTAGGAACCATTCACAACTTTAATAAAATAATATTTCAAGGATTACATAGCAACAAGAAGGACATGAAAATGTATTCTAAAAGGTGGTACTGCATCCTTTTTACTTTCACTAAATAAAACTAGCATACCATGAAATTTGGCAATTTAAAAAGCCTGCACAAAAATGCCACTGGTTAAAAAATGTAAAATTTACATACAGGACAATACAAGCAAACCAACTGCGAACAGTGAGTCTTCGATTGAAACTCTGAATCATTCTGTTGGCATAGCCATTTGTGTTTTTTGCACTCACACTGAACACAAATGTGTCAACAACTGTAAATAATATTAAAGTAACAAGGTATCAGTATAAGTGTTTTCTACACTTTTGTTTACCTCTATAAATATTGAATCTTGACTCAGACATTATTTTCATTTTTATTAGGTAAGACCATACAAAATATGCTGCAAATGAAAGGAAAACCTGCATCAACACATGTTGATTTGCCAAGCACATTTAACTATTGGGTGGCGCAGTTGCACAGTGGTAGCGCTTGCAGTAAGCAAACCAGGGTTTACATCCCAGGTCCTTCCTGTGTGGAGTTTGCATGTTCTCCCCATGTTTGCATGGGTTTCCTCCCACAGTCCAAAGACATGCAGGTTAGGTGAATTCTAAATTGGCCCTATTATTTGGTTGAGGTTTATGTGTTCACCCTATGATGGACTGGTGCCCTGTCCAGGGTTTGTTCCTTCTAAAGCTGGGATAAACTCCCACGACCCTATTCAGGACTAAGCAGGTTTGAAAATGGCATTAAACTATTCAGCCTTCCATCCATTTTTAAACTACCACTTAATTCAATCCAGGGCCACAGCCTATCCCTGCATCTTTACAAAATTTACTAATCAACTCACATCACAGTATGGCACAACTGGATGTTTTACATCAACAAAGTAGAAGATGGAGACACAAAAAAAATGAACACACTACTTTCCAGGATAACAAGTTCATGTTTCTATTTAAATCAAGTAAGCATGAACCACTGGAATGCTTAATGTATATGTTTCATTCAGAGAAAGGATAACAAAGATTAAAAATTCAGTATAGCCTGGTACTGATTTCTAGCACCTTGGCATGAGTGAATAAGGAATAACGAAACTAGTGGGTTTTTTACACATAAAAGTTTCGCTTGTGAACACATATCATTTCACACAGTGCTTGAAGTGTAAACAAATAAATGGCAGTAGTCTCTCTTTTTGTTTGCTTCCTAATCATCCTTCTAATGCTGTTCAAATTTAACACAAGTTCTTCATGAAGCTTTTCCCATATGAGTTTTGACCGTGCTCCTATACATATATTACTTTTGGGGAACTTATAGGATTTTGTGCCCCTTAGAATTTAATTTCTAAACATGTTCTCAAGGATTCTTGAGTCAGCAGAGCAGGGTTTAATTAGATGGCCAGCCTGCTAAAACTGGGACATTTTGATATTCTTCAGTTACTGTATTTATCCTGACTTATGGCCTGAAATCAGCAATGTTACCATCATCGAGACATCTGGTCACCCTAGTAAATTATAGTGTCAGTGAAATCGTGACTTATTATAATCTACAGATAATAGAGCTGTGATGTTGGTTTAGTATAAGGTAAATATTGAGTAAATGTGTATTTAGTCTGTGCACAACAGCTTTTGTAATGGCTAGAAAGTTCCATTTAACTTACCTGGTATGAATTAAAGTATCCAAAGGAAACCTGGTATGAATTAAAGTATCCAAAGGAATGAGGTGCTGATGCACTGCTTCTCTTCAGTTTGCGCTCAAGCTGCTGGAGAGACTTCAGCATCTTGGTGATAGAGTTGTTTCCACACACGCTTAGCTGGACTTGCAGATGCAGGATTACAGACCCAGCAAGTGCAGAAACAGCTTGTGACAGCAATTTCCTACCTGTGCACACAATCTACTGGTGTTCCATTAACTATTGGGGATCTGTTTGCTGTTGGTAGCAGCTATCGAAGGTTGAAAAGTGGAAAATATATAAAATATACAAGTTGGCATAACCACTGACAATGTAAAATTGAAACAGTTAAATAATTTGTTAGTTGAAGTCACACAAAATGTTTCCCAGTTTTAAAAAAGACAAGCATGCAAACTTGTCAATGCTTTTCAATGGGAGATTTGGAAAGTTTAAAACTGTGTACAGTGCGATCTGTTCAAAATATCTCAACAGAAATTGAATGACTTTGACAAATTTCCTGGAAGAATAAGTGTGGTACAGGTCAACAAAATTGATCCATGGGGACTGAGTTGTTTCATGTGAACAGACAGACAGACATGGATATCACAATAGGTGCTTCTGGTACTTCAATAAACTCAGCTAAAAAAACAGACTTTCCTATTAGTGTTCATTTTTCAGTCAGGCTCCCTTTAAGCTGGAAAGTGTGTATTTCAATTTTAAAGGAAAATAAACTTTTTGCATTTATTTGTTTGTCTGTATAGAATATTATTCTCCCTATTTCAAGGAAAACATATGGTAGGTTACAACTTGTTTGGTTGCTCACTTGAAAGAGCCAGATCTTCCAATGGTGCTAGAATTCCCTATTGGAACCATGCACAAAACAACATATTCATATTATGGGATACATAAACTGTGTTTCAGTGTGGTTCAGTCCTTGGCAGCATTGTACTCATCTGAAAATTGACTGTTCCTCAAGATAATGCTTCATAACACTAGGCTCTGAGTGGTTCCAGTGACATGGTATTGAATTTAGCAGTAGTTTTGCCTGTAATTAAATCTCAGTCAATTTGACAAATTGTGGAAACACAGAAGAACGTTTTCACAGTAGATGTTAACCATCAGGTAATTTAAACAGCAACAAGAAAATGCCAATTTACTGCCTGAAACATTGCAACTTGCTGATGTTACACATACTTGAAATAACCATTGTTAATAAAAAAAATCTATAAATTGCATTCTAGTAAAATAAGTTTTGTTATCACTAACTTGTGTCATCAATGGCTGAACTTGGTAGATAGAAATTCATGTGGTGTTTCTTGTTTGTGCTAAAAGATGTCGGAAAACCATCCACCAAGATAACTTCTGGGAAATACCTTTATTTACAAATACAAGTATAATGTTGAAATAACTTCTTTCATCTATATTCATGGCCAGGATTAGGATAAGTACTGCAAATCTACATAATACACATCCATCCCACACACTTTTCTTCTTAACTCTTTTGTGCAAGAAATAGGGCATAAAACAAACAAGGCATATTTACATTTATAAATGCAGTTAAGATTTTTAAGTACATAAAATTTTATATGGAAAACTTACTTTGAGGTATGTGAGGCATTGTAAAAGATGAGAACAGGAGAAACCAAGAGGAGGTTAGTCTTAGCTTGGAAACCTCAATGAATTGGCGATGTTGGGGAGAAATGACAAATCTTTGGCACAACACCAGTGAAGCCATCAACCAATATTTGTTTCAGAGAAGTGTTCATTAGGTCAGAGACAGGTTTACTGAAGTTCCAAGGGATTTATCTCCTCTTCTGAGCAGACAAGATGGGTTGAATGGTTTACCTTAGCCAGTTTACTTACTTCTGGACAGTAAAGAGGAGACAAGACTTCATGCACAACCACAAACACTGTTGATTTGCATAAACCTTAAAATTTCATCTATAAAACTAAGAATACAAAATGACAAAAAAAAGTTCAGAAGCAATGACTCCATGACCAAACAGTTAACTTTGTGAGCTGGAATGTTAAAGGACTCAATCACGAATTAAAGAGAAAGAAAGTATTATCTCATCTAACAGGTCTACATGCTAAAATAGTATGTTTACAGGAGACTCACTTATTAAGCAAGGAACAGTTTCGGCTGCACAGAAACTGGACTGGCCAAATATTCCATTACAGCTTTACAAAGAAAACAAGAGGTGTGGGAATTCTTATACATAGAACAATTTCATTTGTAGTAACAGATGTAGTATCTGATCCTGAAGGGAGATATGTGATCAAGTCAAGTTGGGGAGCATGCACTGGTACAGTGCGTTGCCGCACCCACTACACAACGAAACAACTCGGGATCCCGGTTCACAACCCCCCAGGCAGACATGTGGTCCAGTCCCACCCTCCGGAAATGACCCTTTATCTGCTGCAGCCAGGTGTTACGTGGGCGACCCCTTGGCCTGTTCCAGCCACTCGGGTCCCCAACAATGAGGATCTTACGAGCCGGATCACCCTCGGGGAAACACGCCACATGGCCATAGTGCCGTAACTGATGCTCCCTCACAATGCAGGTAATGTGCCTCATTTGGGACTCCATGAGCAACCGCTCATTCGACATAAAGTCAAACCAACGGTACCCAAGGATTTTCCGGATAGACACAGTACCAAAGGAGTCCAGTCTTCGTCTCAGGTCACTGAATAGCGTCCATGTCTCGCAACCATATAGCAAGATGGGAAGCACCAGGACTCTAAAGACTTGGACCTTCATCCCTTTGCATAGATATCGGGAGTGCCACACACCCCTTTCCAGCGACCTCATGACCTCCCATGCTCTCCCAATCCGTCTACTGACTTCATAGGAAGAGTCACCAGAGACATGAATGTCACTGCCAAGGTAAGTAAACCTCCCGACAAGGTCGACACTCTCTCCGCAAACAGACACACTGCTGATGGCTGTGCCCAAGAGGTCATTAAAGGCCTGGATCTTGGTTTTTATCCAGGACACTCGCAAGCCCAGACACTGAGACTCCTTGCTCAGTCTCTCGAGTGCCCCGATCAGAGCCTCCATTGACTCTGCGAAGATCACAGCATTGTCAGCAAAGTCAAGATCCGTGAATCTTTCTTCACCAACAGATGCCCCACAGCTGCTGAACCCCATGACCTTGCCCAATACTTAGTCCATACAAGCATTGAACAGAGTAGGAGCAAGAACATAAGTGTTAAGTGATTTTGATAAATATCTATGCACCCAATGTGGATGATAGGGACCATCCAAAATGTATTTGCATCCATCCCCAATGTGAACACTCATAAAATTTTAATGGCTGGGGACTTTAATTGTGTTTTAAATCCAGACCTAGATAGGTCTTCTGCCACAGGGGTGATGACATCTAACACTGCAAAAACAATTACACAGTTTGTAACTGATCACAACTTATACGATCCCTTGAGAATTCTAAACCCAAACTTGAGCATATTCCTTCTACTCACCAGTGCATCACTGTTACTCAAGAATTGATTATTTCTTTATAGATAACAATTTTTTGCCTACAATTAAATTTTGTAAGTACAACGCCATATCCCTTTGATCACTGAGCTTAAATCACTATGCCCTACATAGTCATCTCACAGCTGGCGTCTTAACCCACTTTTATTAGCAGATGAGAACTGTTCAGAATTTATATTCAAGCAAATAGATTTTTTTTGGAAACAAATACATCCTCAGAGGTTTTGGCAGGAATTCTCTGGGAAACTCTGAAAGCTTTCTTAAGAGTACAGATTATTTCATATCTTTCCCACAAAAATAAATTGGAAACCAAGAAGGTATCAGAGCTAATCAGTGAAATTACCAGAATAGATGAAGAACATGCTAGGTGTCCAAATGTGGCACTTCACAGGAAAAGACAGGCTTGGCATACAGAATTCAACCTCTTGACAACTAAAGAAACAGAAAAACTCATTTTTAAATCAAGACATCATTACTATGACCACGTAGAGAAAGCTAATAAGATCGTAGCTTAACAAATCCACAAGCAGGAAGTTCACAATACAATCCCAGCAATTATCAACACAAATGGAGACAAATTCATTGACCATAAAAATATAACACACACATTTAGAGACTACTATAAGTCCTTATGTTCTACTCAGTTTAAAGAAGACAAGACAACCTAATGCATTTTTAGAGGCATTACAGATACCACAACTAGATACTCTCAGTGCAGAGGAATTGGATAAAGAATATCAGAATTACCAGATGCTATAAACTCACTTCAGAGTGGGAAACAGCAGGCCCTGATGGCTACCCTGCTGAATTTTATAAAAAAAATCTCAATTAAGTTAGCTCCCCTTTAATTAGTAACATTTACAGAAGCTAGAGACAATACCATTCTACCTCAAACTTTTTGCCAAGCATTAATTACCATCTTTCCTAAGCAAAATAAGGACTTATTACAATGTGTATCATACAGACCAATCTCATTTCTGAATAATGCTGTTAAGATACTGTCTAAAGTCCTAGCTAGAAGAATTGAGAAAGTGCTTACGTCAGTAATATCACAACACCAAACTGGATTTATTAAAGGCAGACACTTAGCTTCCAATCTCCCATGCCTGTTTAATGTAATATATTCACCCACAAAGTCTAACACCCTGGAGATATTATTATTGTTGGATGCAGAAAAAGCATGTGATATGGTTGAATGGAACTGCCTTTTCATTGCATTGGTGAAATTTAGGTTTGGCCCAAACATATGTTCATGGATCAAACTACTGTATACCAGTCCAGTAGCTTCAGTTTGTATTAATAACATTATTTCAGACTACTTCAAAATAGAACATGGTACTAGACAAGGATGCCCCTTGTCACCACTGCTTTTTGCAATCGCCATTGAGCCACTGGCAGCTCACTGTTGAAATGTTTATGAGATATAGGGGATTATCAGAGAAGGACTTGAACAGAAAATTTCACTATATGCAGATGACATGGTACTCTATATATCATACCCATAAAATGATGTGCCTAACAGCACTAACAGAATTTCAGAATATTTCAAATCTCAGAATTAATCTGAATTAAAGTGTGCTCTTTCCAGTGAACTCTCTACCTCAAACTATTAGAGTGGACACCTTCCCTTTTATCATCGCAGATCAGTTTAAATACCTAGGGGTAAACATCATAAGTAAACATAAATCTCTTTATTAACAAAAGTTTGCTGTCTGCATGGAAAAAATTAAGCAACACTTGCATAGATGGTCTACCCTTCATTTCACTTTAGCTGGAAGAATTAACATTGTCAAGATCAATAGCCTTCCTAAGCTTCTTTTTCTATTTCAAAGCATTCCAACATAGTTTAATAAATAATTTTTTACAAAGTTAGATTCAGTCATAACATCATTTATTTGGAATTCAAAACATCCACACATCCAAAGGGTGACCCTACAAAGACCTAAGACAGAAGGAGGCATGGCTCTACCTAACTTTTCAATTTTATTACTGGACGGCGAATATACAAGCTATAAAAACCTGGACATTGACACAAATAGATGAACATACACAGGCTTGGTCTGCAATAGAAATAAAATCCTGCAGTACTTTGTTATATTCCTTACTTTGTACCCAAATTAATACAAGTTATCGCCAATATACAGTATTAACAACCCAATTGTGCTTCATTCACTCTGAATATGGAACCAATGTAGTAAGTACTTCAAGATACAGAAGCTTTTATCTGTGGCACCTCTGCATAAGAACCACCTTTTTTCAACCTCTGAAACGTATATAGTTTTTAATGTCTGGAAAACAAACAGGGATTAAATCACTTAGAGATTTGTATATAGACAATGTCATCACAACCTTCAAACAATTACACTCCAAACTGAGGACTCAGACAGCATTTCTGTAATATATAAAAACATTTTAAAGTCCCTCCCTTTCAAAGATCCAGAGCACATTGGGAAAAGGATTTCTCACTCAACATTTCAGAAAAGGAATGGAAGGCAGCAATGCACAGAATTCACTCGAGCTCCATATGCGCAAAGCATACAATTATTCAACTTAAAATTATCTATCGAGCGAATCTGTCTCATTAAAAATTGTCCAAAATGTTTCCAAGGCAAGATCTAACTTGCAAACGTTGCAATCAAGTTACTAGCTTCATTGGGCCATATGTTTTGGGCGTGCACCAAATTAACATCATTCTAGACCAAAATCTTTAAATGCCTTTCAGACAGCCTTGGAGTCACAGTCTCTCCTAATCCTCTAACAGCTGTGTTTGGTGGACTCCCAGATGGGCTCAAAGTGGAAAAGGACAAACAAACTGTAACTGCCTTTATTTTACTACTGGCACATATAGTTATTTTGCTCAACTGGAAGAATCCTAACACACCTCTTTTAAGTCAGTGGGTAACTGTTATATATTATCTGAAATTGGAAAAAATCTAATTCTCATTGGATCTTTTTTAAAACCTGGCAGGATCTAATCAATAACATTTTAGAATAAGTATTTAAATTGAGGAAGCAGATTCCCGTCCCTTTTTAATTCTATTTATTTGTTTATTTATTTATTTACTTGCTTATTTTTCCTACTATTAAAGTTTTACTCTGTTGGCCTAGCTCTCTTTCTCATGGGTGGGCATTGATTTGATTCGAACCTGGTTTTGTTAAATTTGACTTGTGTGGAATATGATTTGATTTTAATAAATTCAATAAAATGTTAAAATAAATAAACAAATTCAGTCTCTGTAAAGGTAATAAAATGATCACCCATGGGACAATATTTAAAAATAACATTATTATTATTTCTGAGTTTTGAATACTGGGGGGCATGAGTATATACTAGTGTTCAAAACAGTATTTAGAGAAAAGCCAAGCAAAATGACACCTTAACTAAAAGGTGTCATTTTGCTTGGCTTTTCTCTACATTCATAATGGCTAACACCGTACAACACCCTAGTAAAACAGTATTTAGTAATAGAAAATTAAAAAGATGAAATAGAAAAATGCAAGAACAACTAAAAAGTAAAATAAAAACTACTAAGAATTCATGTGTCAGAAAAGTGAGCTTTAAATGGAAGTAAATCACTCAGTTAAAAAAAAACATACAAAATAAAGGAAAAGTTTTATCTGAAACAAAATTTTATAAAGTCTGAAAAACAGACACAGTTGTATTTTGTTTGTGGCAAGAAATTGTTTACAAAAATGGGAAAAACAGGTTGGATGTTTGAGAATTGAAATTAAAAGATATATCTGCCACTCTTTAATATTTTTACATAATTATGCCATGCTGTAATTTGTTTCAAATACTGTTAAGCTTAGTAGCTGTGCAAACATAAAATGTGTTAACAATGTCCACATCAAACCACATAATATTTGTATGTGTTGATTTAAATCTTGTGACACTGCATGTATGAACTGAACGCATGTCCAATGTATTTTTTGTAAGTTTAAAAAAACAATTACCATCTTGTAAAACTCTGCCATGGCCAAAAGAAGTTTAGAATTCCTGATCATTTTATACCAGCATGCACTTTCCCATTACCATGGAGGTGATTACTTGTAATTACTTTAGCTTCCTGAAATCTAACAGTACAGAGTTCCTTTCATGGTGGCTCTAAGTGTTCAGCTATACCTTTTTGATTTTTATATTTCAATGCATTTAGACAGCCAGGTTGTGTTAACATCAATATGTCTAGCTGAGATAGAAGTTTCCTTCAGCTGTGAGACCCTGTATGGCTTGCAATTGGTGATACATATGTGAGGATTATTAATTAACAGCCCTGAGGATAAACTACCATTCTACAAGTTGTAAGACTTGCTTCTTGCCTTTATTGGAAATCCTAGCTGTAAACACTAGAAGCACCATGTATGATGCCAGTGGGTCTTGTGTATTTACATTTTAAATTATTTCATCAGAGCATGCCCTGCTCCTTTCCTTGCTTGACTTTACTTAAATGGTTGCACTCCATATACCCATGGTGGTGTTACTCTAAAATTATTCTCAGAAAATGTAATTGGTGATATTTTTCTTTTTTTTTTTTTTACAAGAAAGACACCCTATTATTGCCACAAGCAATGCTATTGAATGCTGGTGCCAGATGTGACTCACTGTTTATCTTCTCCAGATCCTATTTACCTTTTGTCCTTTTTACCCTGACAAATTCTCTCCTGCTGCTGTTGTCAACATAATGTGAATTGCTTCTATCTTCCACCAGGGCCATTCTTAGCAGTTTGGGGGCCCTACACGGTTCAGAAATGTGCAGGCCCCGGATGGGGGTGGGGGTCATTCGGGGAGGAGGAGCCCCCCCTTAGCTCAGGAAGGTGTTCTAATAAAACGTCCGGAAAAGGCCTTAGATGACCAGTAGCCTACATGTATGCTTATGTGTATGCAGAGTGGTAAAATATTGATTTTGTTCTGGATCTAGTAAAGGCCGGTAATATTTCATGATTTTATGGGGATCTCTCTGAATGAATCCGAAACGAATCTCTAAAATTAACATTTGCTATAGTGCATTTGGCAAAGTTACGACGCCTTGACAATATTATTAGGGATTTAGGTGAAGATTACAATTTGGATAATAAATTACCATTGTTAATAAGACTAAGAGATGCACTGAACTGAATTTCCTGGGACTGGCACAGACAGCTGCAGTGCCAGGGGCATGACAGGGGCCCCAGGCCCACAGCCCAACAACAAAAAAAAAAAAAAAAATTGTAAGTCACTTAGGCGTATGCCTAAGAACATCCCTGCTTCCACAGAACACTGATATCACATATTGTTTCACTGTGTGTGATGAAGAAAATATTAAGACATACCTGAAAAACTGTTGGAACTTTAGTTAGTGAGGACGGCTAATGGAGCGGTCCTTACCGAGGACATTGCAGTTGTGACCCGCTGGGCTAGCTACTTTGAGCAGCTGTTTAAAACTGATCCTCCAGCTAGGACGTTGGATATCTCTGGGTCCACGGTTCTTGAGGCTGATCCTCCAATTAGCTGTGAACCACCCAATCCCCCTGAGATTGCACAGGTGGTGAACCAGTTGATGGTGAATTTCTCCAGGCTGGTGGTAAGGCTGTCCTCCTGGCATTGTAAGCAATCTTTGCTTCCATTTGGGAGACAGGCGCTATCTCAACTGACTGGAAAATGGAAGTTGTCATCCCTATCTGGAAGCGAAGGGTGATTGTCTGGATTACGGCAACTACAGGGGAATAACACTGCTCTCGGTGCAAGGTAAGGTCCTTAATAGGGTCATCCTCAATCGGATCTCTGATTACTTGTTCACCTACCAGTGACTGAAGCAATCTGGTTTTACGCCTAAAAAATCAACCATCGACCACATCCTGGCACTGAGGGTTCTCATAAAGCACAAACGCGAATATCGGCAGAGTTTCTTTGTGTCCTTTGTTGATTTTCTTTAAGCCTTCAGCTCAGTTGATCGAGCTGCCTTGTGGGACATCCTGAGACTTCACGGGATCCCCTCAAGGTTGCTGGATATCATGGCCGTCCTGTACACTGGTACTGTGAAGTGCTGTGCAGAGTGGAGGCAGAACCTCTGCATTTTTCCTAGTTGATTCTGGGGTTCGTCAGGGGTGTGTTCTTGCTCCTACTCTGTTCAGTGCTTGCATGGACTTGGTGTTGGGTAAGGTCATGGGGTCCAGTGGCTGTGGGGCGTCTGTTGTTGAATAAAGATTCACTTATCTTGACTTTGCTGACGATGCAGTGGTATTTGCGGAGTCAATGGAGGCTCTGATTGGGGCACTCAAGAGACTGAGTGAGGAGTCTGAGTGTCTGGGCTTGCAAGTGACCTGGATAAAATCCAAGATCCAGGCCTTTAATAACCTCTTGGGCACAGCCATCAGCAGTCTGTGTCTGTGGAGAAAATGTCGACCTCATTGAGAGATTTACTTATCTCAGCAGCGACATTCATGTCTCTGGTGACTCTTCCTATGAAGTCAGTGGACGGATTGGGAGAGCATGGGGGGGGTCATGACATTGTCAGAAAGGTGTGTGTTGGGCTCTTGGTATCTTTGCAAAAGGATGAAGGTCTAAGTCTTTAGACTCCTGGTTTTTCCTGTTTTGTTATATGGTGGCGAGACATGGACGAGGCACATTACGTACATTGTGAGGGAGAATCAGTTACAGCACTACAGCCAGGTTGCGTTATTCCCAGAGGGTGATCTGGCTCACACGATTGTCATTGTTGAGGAACCAAGCGGCCGGACCAGGTCAAGAGGATTGCCATGTAACACCTAACTACGGCAGATAGATGGTCATTTCTAGGGCCTGGGACTGGACATCTGCCTGGGGAGTTGCCAACCAGGATCCCAAGCTGTTACGTCATGTGATGGGTACGGCAACACGCTGTAACAGTACATGCTGCCCAACCTGACCTGACCTGACCTGACTTTAGTTATTTCAGTTAGGTATAAAAATTGCTATGAATTCATTGAAATTGCACCATAATATTTTTTTACACAATCAGAACCAGCATCAGTTTAAGGCGGATAAATGAGAACGTGCAAGATGGATTATTGTGGAAGGGAATAATCTGCAAGCAAAGAGCACAAATTTGCAAAGCAGCTTACTTACAACATTTTCACAGATATGGCACACTTGTTCTATAAGAGAAACACAAGTGTCTATGTCAAATGAAGTAACTTAAACCATGGATATCCTACCCACAAAGAAACAATTATTATCTTTACATCTTCTTAAATTGAACGGTGGAGACATTCAACAACATGTTAGGGCTGGTTTATACTTCACGCTCAGAACACATACACGCACACATCGTGGCTTCCACTTGTCCTCTGAGCATGTCCTCAGAAATTAACGCGACATGTGTGCAAGTTGCAGTACTAGCAAAAAATTGGGGTGCGTAGTTTGTTCAAGTTGGAACGTGACGTCAAAGTCTCTGTTTACTATCAACATGAGACAGCAAGCCGCTTTGCAGATCCTACAGGATCAACGTGCATGCTTTGATGTTTGATGAATGATTCAATGTGGTGCAGCAAATCATCAAACTTAAATGCTGACATATAAGTGGTGCTTTTCTTCATCTGTTTCTTGCATAGTCAATACAAGTGTTGCATATTCCCCATTGTAATGACACCTTTTAAAGGTCTCACATACCAGCTTTAGCGCTGTCTTTTTTTTCTTTTAGACCTTAACAACAGCATCAGAATGTATTTGAGCCACAGAGAAAAAAATTAGGGACAGTGAAGAAAAAAAAGGTCTATTTTGTGATTGAAGTGGAAATTTCAGGTTTAATCTTGAAATTTCCACTTTAGTCTCACAGTTTACTTTGTCATTAAAGTAGACCATCGTAAACATCATCTTAAAATTAACCCAGTTGTTAATTGCTACGTGTTTCTGGGGCTTCCTCCTGCACTGACAGCAGCGGCAGGTGACAATTTCCACACAGAACACATTACATTTATGATATTTCAGCTCTCTTTACATTTAGAATCCTTAGATTTATACTTGATATCACTTTCATGATGAAATGTGTTAAAGCATGTATGTTACATTTTATAGATAAATCGTTAACTTAATTTAAATGATGAATACTATTAATAATTACACATGTGGGGTAGCACTGCTGCGTCGCAGTAGGGAGTTACATCCGTCATGGTCCCTGCCTGAAGTTTGTATGTTTTCCTAAGTGGGTTTCTCAAGCGCTGTTACATTGGATGGGAACCATCTGTAAACTGCCAGCTTCTGCTCTCTCCACAGATGTTCTATGTGATTTAACTCTGAACTTTGGCTGGGACACTCAAGGACATACATAGACCTGTCCTAAAGCCACTCTAGGATTTTCTTGGCTGTATGCTTTGGGTTGTTGTATTGCTGACAGATGAACTGACACCAAATTCTGAAGTTGTCCACACACTGGAGCAGGTTTTCTTTAAGGAACTCTCTGTATTTGGCTGCTCAGAATTTTTCCCTCAATTCTGACCAGTCTCCCTGTTTCTGCTGCTGTGAAGCACCCCCATAGCATTATCTTGCAACCACCATGCTTCATTTGGGAGCAGTATTCATCCAAATTTTCTAAGATTGTTGAACAGTGAATTGTAAGAACAATACATACATATTGTATATATTGTATATAATTATGCTGCATATATTGTATGCTTTGCATGCTTCTTTCATTTATTTTAGAGTTGCACCAACTATATTTCTCTGTGCCTTTTTTTTTTTTTTAAATTAATCTGACCGGCAGTTCTATGCATGCCTATTCTTTCTATCACATGGTCTACTTAAATGTAACCCATTAGATCTAGGGTGGTATAAATTCAGTTAATTGAGCGATTATTGAAACATGTTTAGACAGATGTGAGCATTTCTTAATCAACAGATGAACTCCACAGTGCAAGGCAGTCATTTTCAAAAGACTTTGTACAAATTGTTAGTGATACATTTTACATTTTATTAATGTTTACTAAAAACGATTCCGTTTAGCAGTCTGTTTTATTATTCTGCTTTCATGCAGTACTGTGCAACAGCAAATGCAATTAAACAGCTTAAAAAAGATTTAGCTACCAGAACTGTTTTCAGCAAGCCATCCCCACACCCAAAAAAAGAAAATGTTTTCCTACTTTGAATATTGTTCAATTATCGCAAGTGACTGTCATGCAAAATTAACTCATGTCAATACAGTGTATATGTTTGTAAATTACTTCATCATTAAAACAGCAATCTATAAAAATATTTTTTTCCACATAGTAACATAACACAGTCATCCCTTGCTCTTCACTACCACCACCCACCACCCCATGTTGTGTGTTTTAATAGTTTTTAATGCTATCTGATCACATGTTTGAGACACTATCTTTGAAGATTTTGTTGAACCAACAGAAAAGCTTTTGCAATTTTTCTTTTTATTTCTTAGTAATATACTAAAATATGGACTCATTCATGCCATATTTATAGTCCACAGACATAATGGAATGTCCTACTTTTATCACACCCGGAAATGACACTCTCTCTTTACATCTCACTCAAAGTAGAATTTTGAAAACATTTAGCCTCATCAATAATATAAAAGTTGTATGTTTGAGATGTGGTGTAACAATCACTTTGCCTAACAGTTGTTGACAACTGGCATATTGTGCTGCGTGATGTATTCTTAAATGTTTCATCAAATAAGTACTGACAAATGTCACCACAACTGACTTTTTCTGGAATACTTTGCGGACACTTTAAAGTACTTTTACAGTGTAGACATTGTTTAATTTGCTTTATTGGCTAGAAGCAGAGAATTAGAAGTACAGTGCTCATCCACACCTCATATATTATGTCTTTCTTCCCGCCCAAATCGTTAAACTGTACAGCGATCAGTTCTGACCTGGTACCAATAAACTGGAGCATCAGTCATTTATTTGTTTATTTATTTTTTTTATTTTCTGTATTGTATTAGTACCAAAGCGGCACGGTGGCGCAGTGGGTAGCGCTGCTGCCTCGCAGTTGGGACACCTGGGGACCTGGGTTCACTTCCCGGGTCCTCCCTGCGTGGAGTTTGCATGTCTCCCCGTGTCTGCGTGGGTTTCCTCCGGGCGCTCCGGTTTCCTCCCACAGTCCAAAGACATGCAGGTTAGGTGGATTGGCGATTCTAAATTGGCCCTGGTGTGTGGGTGTGTTTGTGTGTGTCCTGCGGTGGGTTGGCACCCTGCCCAGGATTGGTTCCTGCCTTGTGCCCTGTGTTGGCTGGGATTGGCTCCAGCAGACCCCCATGACCCTGTGTTCGGATTCAGCGGGTTGGAAAATGGATGGATGGATGGATTATTACCAAATATTCTGATGAGACATTCAATTAAGTGTCATGAATAGTTATACAGACAGCTAATGTCACACGGATGATTGATGACTTTAAGCCCCGCCCCCAAATATGATGGACGACTTTAAGCCCCGCCCCAAAATATAAAAATATTTATGAAAATATAAAAATATGAAAATATAATTTATGAAAATATGAAATATACCCCGCCCCTGGGGGTTGGACCACCGTCATAATTGATCATCTCTAAACCCCGCCTTTTAGGGTGGGTCTTTCGTAAACCGAACCCTTATCACGCCCCATTAACAATACTCACACCCCCGAGGTACGCCTTTGTCTCTCTAACCGCCTATAGGGTTAGGGTTGAGGCGTGTCGCTCACCCCCGACTGTGGGAGGAGACAAAAGAGTTCTTGTATAAAATTCTAGTCATTTAGTGAAAACGCCACGACACGCAAAAGCAAACAGAATGGACGGTCTTGTGAACGCTCCTAAGAAACTGAAAGCAAACAGGGTGTCCAGAAGGACTGAGTTACGGGAACCACGCTTCAGCTCTGCCTGGTACGATTCTAACTGTGCTTTGAGCCGGGTAAAGGTAAAAAGAAATGCTGAGGGACAGCTCATGGTAGCGGTTTCCAAGAAGGAGCCTATCCTTCCCGAATATAAAGAGGCCGGTCACGAAGAGGGGTAGGAAGATCAAGAAAATGAGATAAAGGAACGAGTGAGTGAAATTCATTTTTCTATAAAAGACTGGACTTTTTTAAAGCTCTTATTCCAAATATTGATGAGGCTATTTATCAAGGAAAACTGTCCGACCAAATGAGAAGAATTAAAACAAAATTGGAGGAGGAGTTTAGCCTGTTGAATAATTCATGCTCGGAGGAGGAGGAAGAAAATTGGGAGACAACCGCCCCCTAAGTGAGTGGAGATAAATACAGAGGTCTTTTTCATAGACTACATTAACCTAAAACACTCTCGAGATGTCTTCAACTAACTACCCTGCCGAAGCTGATGCTAGCTGGGCCGGTCGTCTCCCTGTTCTCTTGGCCTCTGAGGTGGCAGAAGTCCTCAACACTTTGATGCGCTCCGAAGAACCGAGCTCCGGTGGTATGGAACATACGTCCACCACTGACTACCTGTTTTGGCCGGCAAACCCTCAAGCCAACACCGCCTACTCTACTCCCGACAAGATGATGATGATCGACACTAACCTACAACCCCGCTACTCTGCTGCAGACCAGATGCAGACAACCAACGATGTGTTTTGGTCGGGTAACAACCAGCACCCCGCCGGCTATGTTCCTGATCAGGCCTGTTGGTCTATGGAACAGACGGCGCCCACCGATTGCCTGTTTTGGCCCGACGACATCGTACCTAACTCTGGGTACTCTGCTCCTAATAACTCTCCTTCAGACCCGCCGTCTTGGCCGGATCTTCTGATGCCCTCAACTGCCCAGATCTATTGGCATGAGCCTCAGTTACCCGCCCCTGATGATATGTATTGGCTGGACAGTCTCTTGGAGAACCGTACAGTACCTGACCTTTTTGTCCCTGCTGAGGATGCTCTGGGGAGCCTAACGGTTGCTGAGGAGATAGCCATGCAGGCCATGCGGCAAGAAGAGGCCGTGGACGAACTGGTAGATGCTCTGTCCGCTTGGAAGACATCGTCCCAGGATGCTGATTATGAGGGCATGGACCCTGAACAAACTGACGGGCCTCTGGGTCAAACACTTTGAAAGACTCTGAAACTGATCAAGAGTTTGATTGCGGCTCTGCTGGACATAATAGTCGATTGGGACCTAAAAAGCACCTGTCAAGGCTGTTTGATAGATCACCCCAGCCAGACGCAGCATACGTGTCTGTTTGAGCCTGACTCTGTTTATCGGGTTGGCTGCTTTCAAAAAGTTCTGACTGTTTTCCGCAAACCGCGGCTCAGGAGCCTGGTCATAAAGACTGAGTTGCTTCAACATCTTTCCGCCTTTTCACAAGGTTCATTCATTTGTTCAAAATGTTGTCGACGATCTGGAAAATGAACATTCAATTAACGAGGCTATTGTACAAGCCTTTCACAACATGGACGATCCCTCTTACTCAGAACTACGTGAAATATCCGATGCTTTCTCTAAAAGGCATTTTTCTGTACCTGACATGACCGATGCACCTTTGGGGTTTTACGGTGAATACGATATAGAAAAATCAGATGAAGTGTCTGAACTCAATGTGCCTGTGCTATAAAATGTTTTTGTCTGTTTTTAATCATGCTGTTTTGAAATGTTAATAATGTTTTTAACCCTTTAACCGCCAACTCCCTAAATATTCCCCACGCCAGGCGAAATCTGAACAATTTTCGTTTTTTTACTTTTTTACATTTTTTTTACAATTTTTACATTTATTCAAGCAGTATTGACCACTAAATGTTGTGCAAGTTGCCAGTGTATACACGAAATCTATAAATGTAACCTGAATTCTCAGCTAAGCAAAACATCTTGATACCAAACCGTGCCCTTTTCAATGGTAGATACTGTCGAAACTGTAAGCGGCCCTTCCACGACAATAAACTTTCATCAACTGCAACTGACGGTCCTGGCATGTAGGGCAACTGAAATGCTTCAAATAAATGATCAATCAAAGGACGTAGCTTGAACAAGTGTCGCGGTTTGGATCTTTCTTATCTGGCTCGTTTCTGTTGTCATTCAAATGAAAGAATTTCAGCAGCAAAGAGAATCGGTTACGTGTCATGACAGCTGCAAAAATAGGTGTTGCATACATAGGATCTGTAGACCAGTACATCTCAATATCTGGTTTTCTGATTATTCCCATAAAAATCAAAATCCCAATGAATTTTTCATTTCGTTTTCATCAGTGTCAAACCAAGCACGAACACGGGAATGTGGAGGTAAATTGGGATTTTTCTCAATAAACTGTGCTGCATACAGATTTTGTCTGATGAACAAAATGTCTGATCAAATCAGGTGACACAAACAGCTCATAAAACTGCTCAGCAGTGTAATTGTTTACATCAACAATAAAGCCACACGTTCCCTCAAACGAATGCAGAAAAAGGTAGTTCACCACGGGCAGCAGCCCAGCTGAGATGCTGGGGATACACCCACTCAGCGCCGTCATCCGATGCGTCTTCATTCACAGTATCATGCAGCGCACGTTGCTGCTCATCACTGTCGCTAAAATCTTCTTCAGAACTGCTACAATCATGATCAGAACTGTCCAAAATCGCCTGCAAAGCCTCACTTGAAGTCAGTTTACGTTTCGCCATATTCACAGCTGTTACATGCGAATCACGTCACATGACCGGCCAAAACAACCACAGACTTGTCGAAATACAACGTAGTAATAATACCCACGCCAAACCGTCAGTTATACTACTTGCCAGGCATTCATATAACCACAGGCAAATGTGCCGGATAATTCCGGCAGTATGGCGTTAGCAATAAAACAACGGTGCCGGATATATCCGGCAGAGGGCGGTTAAGGGGTTAATCATGCTGTTTTGAAAATTACCAATAAAGCCTCATTTGATTTTTAAACCATTGACATTTTTCTTTCACCATCGGCGATGGAGGGTTACATGAAAAAAGTTTATTATAACCCAACAAATCCTGGCAGCTTTGGGGGGTAAAGACTCTTTGAAAAGAGCTCTTGAGGTTTCGGGTCAGAAAAGTAATGACCAACAGGTGGCGGATTGGTTATCCGGCAGATGGATTTAGCGGACATGACAAATGTGTCCGAGCATAATCGAGGTTATAAATATTTGTTAACCTGTATCGATGTACTTTCCAAGTACGCATGGGTACGGCCCCTGAAGAATAAAATGGGTAAGGAAGTGACAAGAGCCTTCCAAGACATTCTGAGTGCCGGGCAAACTCCAAAGAAGCTCCAGACCGATAAGGGGAAAGAATTTTTCAACCGAGATTTTCAAAAGCTGTTAAAGAAGATCGGAAAAATACATTTCACCACAGGAAACTAATTAAAGGCCTCCGTGGTGGAGAGACTTAACCGCACACTAAAATCTAAAATGTGGAAATATTTCAGCGTTTATAATACAAGAACCTACATCGATAAATTGCCGGATCTAGTATACTCTTACAACAAAAGTTATCATTGAAGCATAAAAATGGCTCCTTCCGATGTAAACACGTTAAATTCCTGGAAAGTTTTCAAAAACTTATACGCCGTAGCCAACCCCCCGGGTCCGCCGTTGTTTAAGTTCAAAGTAGGAGATACAGTTAGGATGTCTAAAACCAGACATCCTTTTGAGAAAGGTTATGAACGAACATTTTCAGGTTAAATCTTTACCGTATCTGAACTTGTACCTAGGGCACCGGCTGTGTACAAACTGAAAGACTATGATGGTGAAGAGATCGTAGGATCCTTTTACGACCCTGAATTATAGAAAATTAAAGTCGAAACCACAGACGTTTACAGGATCGAAAAAATACTGGCTAGGAAAGTTAAGAATAAAAAACGACTCATTTTAGTCAAGCTGGATAACGGAGAGCCAAGCCCAAGATGTTCTATAAAATCCAGAACACTCCTAATTGACTCTTCATTCTCTAGCAGTATACAATGGAGCGCAAAAGTTTTTTGTGACTCTACCGAGCAACGCTTCCTCAGACATTTTCCCTAACAACACAATTTCCAATTTCACGACGAAGCTTGCTAAACCCATAGAATCAGAAGGTTCTTGGGAAGTCGGTCTAGCAGAAATTCAGTACCCACATACGTGGAATACCATAGACAAACTGGATAACGAATTCTACGTTTTAGCTCCGGAGGTAAAAAAACATTACTACATTCCATGCAGATATTACGAAGGTATTCACGACCTACTGTCTTTTATGAATTTGACAACCTTAAGCCTACCCACTTTGACAGATGTTGCAGCTGGATTTGTCCCTTCTGAGAACCCTGCGAAATTCAGTTATAATGCTGTGGAAAGAAGAGTCTACATGGTACCGGGTGAAAAGGTTGAAACTATACACTTAAAAGGACAGCTGGGTCGAATATTAGGAGCTCATCCTGATCAGACTCGGAGGTTAACTTACAAGGCTCCTTTCCCCACCGACATCAGGGCTGGCTTTTACATGTTGTACGTGTACGGGGATATGGTATCTCATCAGAGAGTCGGAGACAGCTACGTACCCCTTTTGAGGTGCGTTCATATAGAGGATCACGCAAATAAAATTACAACCATCACATACGACAAACCACATTATGCCCCAGCCAGCAACAATCATTTTGACACGGTGACTATTGAAATAAAGACGGACCAGAACAAAAACGTGCCATTTCAGTTTGGTAAGGTGATAGTGAAGTTGCATTTCAGACCCGTCAGGCGTTGTATGCATGACTGAAACAATGAGGTCTTACCAGGACCCGACACCTTACATCCAATATTATCAGACCCAAGCGGGTAAAGGATTACTGGAATTCTCTGGATCCCCGGTAATGTATGGTGGGGGGATTGGAGGTATATTTCGAGGATTGTTTAGAAGAGCTTTACCTCTCCTGAAAAAGGCTTTGACATCGCAAAACCACATATCAAATCCACGGGTAAAATATTGTAAAAGATGTGATCACAGGGGCTATATCCAGTGCAGCAGGTGGGGTCCTAGAAAAGCAGGAGGGAGCGGGCGTGATGGTAATGAGAAAGACAAAACGCAAGAGACCACTGGGGTCGCGTGAGGCCCCGCCAGCTAAAAAGGCAAGGCACACTATTTTTACAGCATTTTCTAAATGTTGTCAGAAGAGGAACAAGACTAAAGCAAGCGAAAAGAAGAACAGAGACATTTTTTAACAGAAGATGGCTTTTGTACACAGAATGTCCGAAGAGTGTGTCAAATCTGAACTGGACCTGTTTACTGTGCCTTTCACTCAAACGAGTGTAGATAAAAGTATATACGTTGAAGTCCCACCTCTCTCAGCCCTCTCTGAAGTAGCTCCGCTAGAATTTCTCATAGCCGGAAATGGGGAAGATTACCTTGACTTGAATAACACTCTTCTACACCTAAGGGTAAAGATAGTGAACGCTGATGGGACTAACATACCTGCCGGTGCAAAGGTCGGATTTGTCAACTACCATATAGCCAGTTTGTTTTCGCAAGTTACCCTGAGGGACCACCTAATATCGCAGAGTTCAAATTGTTATTCTTACAGAGCTGTCTTAGAAGGCCTGTTAAATTACAGCCAAGAGACTCTTCATTCTCAGTTTGCTACAGGACTTTTTTACAAAGATACACTTAACAAATTGGAAGAGACAGACCCCGACGGAGAAAACATCGGTTTTAATAACAGAAGCGCCTATACGGCTGGTAGCAGGACTGTTGAACTTCTGGGGCACATACATAGAGATCTCTTTTTCCAGGAAAAACTACTATTGAACGGCATAGACATGAAGATTAAAATGGTTCGGAACAAAGATAAATTCTGCTTAATGTCTGGTGAAGCCAAACGTTACAAAGTAATCATAACATCAGCCTCCCTGTTTGTAAAAAAAGTAAAAGTTTCTCCGGCCGTGAAATTAGGGCACGCTCATGCCCTTACATCAGCCAATGCTAAATACCCTGTGGAAAGGGTGAATATGAAAGTATTCAGTATGCCCGCGGGAATCCAAGTATGCAATCAAGAAAACCTGTTTCTGGGTCAACTACCAAAGTATGTGGTGATTGGCATGGTGGATAATGAGGCCTTTTCAGGTTCTTATACACGGAACCCGTTCAATTTCAAACACAATGATGTAGAGTTCCTGGCTCTGTACATGAACGGTGAACAGATTCCGGCCAAAACTTTTCAACCAGACTTTGTAAGCGGCAACAGTGCCAGAGAATATTATAACCTGGTATTGGCCACTGGTAAGCATTTGAAGGATCAACCTCTGTCTATCAGTTGTTCAGAGTTCTCGCAAGGATATAATCTTTTCACTTTTGATCTAACCCCCAATCAAGAATGCTGTGATCATTTTTCATTAGTTAAAACTGGAAACATGAGATTTGAATTACTCTTCCACGTCCCTCTCCCTCGGACCGTCAGTCTAATAGTATATGCGGTCTTTGAAAACATCATTGAAATCAACCAGAGACGTAATGTTCTGTATGACTACTAATAAACACCATGAATACAAAACATTTAATAGAACTACTGTCCCAAGATCCCTACACCAAAAGATATTTCCACGGTGTGCTGGCGTGTGACCAACTACCGGAAAAAAATAACGGCGTGCCGGCCATGTTTGTAGTGAATACTCACCGTGAAACCCAACCCGGAGAACACTGGCTGGGGATTTACCTCAAAGAAGACGGAAATGGGGAGTTTTTTAATTCCTATGGAAATCCTCCGGACTTTATCTACTTCCCGAATGACATTTATCATTTCTTAAGCAAAAACTGTAGACAAATCATTTACAATAACCGGCAGTTTCAAAGTTGGTTCTCGGACAAATGCGGTCAACACTGCCTCTTCTATCTGCATCAGAGAGGAAAAGGTCTCCCGTACACCTCTGTAAAAAAAAAAAGTATTCTGAGGATATGAACAATAATGATGCTATGGTCTCTAAATTTGTTTGTTCCTGGATTCCTTCACCTGGACTCTGTTTTTATCAGTACCCTGGCGTGCAAAAATCAGAGATCTATAAATATTTCAATAAACGGTTAAAGGATGACGACACTCTGTAATGAGATAAAATTGTATTTAATAAACAAATAATTTTACAAATTAATAAGCGAACCATTCCAGTCTTTTTTTTCTCGGTTTCCGTCGGTAGGGACTAACTTCTGTTTGATGAACAGGGAGGGGGGCGGCGGCTGGCTTAAAACTTTCAAAGAGATCTCTCGTTTCATCATTAGGTACGACAGAAAATGGAATGTTCGAACTGGCCATGGCGTTTACAAATTCCTTCCACCCACGCGGTCTCCTATGCTCAGGTATTGTATGAGAAGTGGAGAAGCGTACCAAATCCACCATGTTGGAGCCGACCAAAGGTTTACCTTCTAACAACAGCTCTCCACGATTATTCCAAAATGCGTGATTGGGATTAACGGACATTTTATGTAAAACAAATTCAACATTTTTCTTTGCTTTTACAGGCACGCTTCTCAAAACCTCTTGCCAAACCTTGTCCTCAGACACCTTGACTGTTCTAACGTCCCCCTCGACATTTTCTTCTTTTGGTAATACGAGCGTCAGACTGCTAGTTTCTTTATCAGCCTTTTTAACTAGTGTCAGATATCTCTGCAAGATAGAAGTGTAAAGCTTCACCTTCTCGTCAGCACCTATATTACAGCGTTGCAGGACGTTTCTCATTTCCTTGTCCAGTTCAGTTTCCGTGGCGCTCAAGAGATTGTTCGGATTAGCACTCTTTTGCTGAAAAAGAGACATTTGTTGCTGCGGTACCAAATACATTTTTTGAGCATATTCCATGTTTATGCTCTAGAAGCTAATAAACTGGATATGAATGGCACGGCGACACTTAAAAGAGCTCCCAAAAAGCCTCCTTTCTGGTTCAAAACAGCTTTCTTCTTTTTTAAGGTTAGTTTTCTGTCACTTATTTTTCAGACGGCTGTCTTATGTTTCTTGAGTTGCTTGAACTGTTTGGGCGAAAGAGGTATATTACCTTTTAAAGTATTACAGGCTATTTCAGACAAAGCATTAATTAAATCATCAGAAGAGGCATTTATAAGAATTTTACGGCGGCGACAAGAGCAACGGAGTAAGGCCTTGAAAGGCTGTAGGTTTCTGCTTATTCTGGCTGACATGCTGACAGAATATGTAACTTTAACTCAGAACAGCTTCTTTTATCTTTTCACGGTGTACACAACCGGCCAATTGGGCAGAAACAGACCTGTTCTTAATCGCAGTTCGTTGAGGGTCTGTGCCTTTAAATCCACTAAGAGATAGCAGTGTGGTAATTTTGTAGCATCTTCGAAAGCTTCCAAAAAGAACTTAACACGCCCCGGATACATTTGGCGGGCCAAGGTAGTAATCTGCAATTTGTCCCTGGGGTTTTTAAAAAGAGTAATATAATTGGCATTAAGATTAATTGTTCAGCTTTTCTTTCCTTGAAAGAATAAATTTTGAACCAAGTAAATGATAGACAGATTCCGATGATGAGTATATTTTGCGAAAGCTTTTTCTATTTCCTGGCTTTCGCTAGCTGATTCCATCAGATCATCTATAATGACCAAATTTATTTTCTCAGGAGGGAGAAGTTCATCGTCGCATAAAGACTTTGGGAGCCCCTCAATAAATTTTAATTGCTGAAATTTAGCCGATAGCTCGTCGTACATTTTCTGCCAGCAACTATAAAACCAAATTATATTTTGAAAAGGTTGAGACACAACGTGGTTCGAATGTTCCAATAATTTTTTCACATAATAGGATTTGCCGGAACAAGAGGGCCCCGAGATAATTGCTAGCGAAGGGGTGTTGAAGGTGTGCGTCAAAATCTCTATTAGTTAGCCATAAGGTCTTGTGTTGTAATCTTTTAGGAGAACCCTCTTGTTATACACCACTCTGAATTTCTTCCTGAGTGGTCTGTTTTCTAAAGTGAAATGTTTTTTATTTCGACAGATCTGCTTACCGTGAACCAGTAACTCTTGAGGAGGGGCTTCATGAGACGTCACAAATTTTTGAACTAGATTGGTTAGTGACTTGAGGTTTACAATTTTACCAGTTTTGTGATTGACGGTGATACCTTTTACCTTCATACATGTTTTGCCTTGTGCCGTTTTATAACCATACATCTTTGGACCGCCTGATGCAAATTCTGTAATATAATCACTAGGATTTAACTCACTAGTGAGCTCGCCTAAATAGTCACCCAGAGGCGGATTGCACCAATCTCATTTTCTTTCTAACTATTTCATGATTGAGTAGAGCAGACGCCTTGCGAGCGCCACTAGCGCCCCCGCTAGGTGAACGAACAGTCTGTATGACTAGCATCAGAGACTCATCCGCTAACACACTCGCGTGACTCTGAAGAAGATTCTCTATCTGTTGAAGAAAATCGCCTACATTAATATTAGAGCCAGTCATCTGTATAAAAACGCTGATAGGTAAGGAATCAGCACGCAGTTCTAACTGTACAACATCTTGCGGATTTAAAGTACCTGAACAACTATCAAGAATTCTTTGCAGCGTCTCATGAATACTGTTAAACACCTCCTCGTAAGACTATAGTTCATAGGCGTCGGTGAAATTTAAGGGGTGTCTTATTTCAGTATGATTAAAAGCAGGTCTGTCGATCTGCTGAAAAATGCCCCGACCGTCATCACTAGAGACAGCAGAGGGCCCGGCCATGCCTGTTACGCCTGAAGTAGAAGAGGGTGAAGGTTTAGATACCACAGAGCCACCGGACATAACTGGTGCGACTGAAGGGGCAGCCACAAATGGCTGTGCAATAGGGACTGAGGAAGCAGTGACTGAAGCAGAGGGGCATACTGAAGCAGAGGACCCAGAAGTGGTAGCTACAGGGTGCGAGACTGAAGCAGAGGGGGGAGAGAGGCATACTGAAGCAGACGGCTTGGCAACAGATGGCAGGACTGAAGCAGAGGGCAAGACTGAAGCAGAGGGCAAGACTGAAACAGAGGGCAAGACTGAAACAGAGGACCCAGAAGTGGTAGCTACAGGGTGCGAGACTTAAGCAGAGTGGGCAGAGGAGGATACTGAAGCAGATGGCTTGGCAACAGATGGCAGGACTGAAGCAGAGGGCAAGACTGAAGCAGAGGGCAAGACTGAAGCAGAGGGCAAGACTGAAGCAGAGATGTTAGCTAATGGTGCTGAAGCAGAAGGCCCAGAAGGGATAGAAACAGGGGGCAAGACTGTAGCAGAGGGCCCAGAAGGGTTAGCTATAACTGAAGTAACAGAGACAGAGGAGACTGGAGCAGAAGGTACAAAAGGTATAACTGAAACAGATGTAACCAAAGGGGTAGCTGAGACTGATCTAACCATACTGTGAGAGGGGTCAGCGTTCTGGGTGGGTAGCCCAAAAGGCTGAGCATTTACAGAACCCACGGTGTTTGTTAAACCATGACCCGTTTGAGCATTCACATTTTCCAACAAGTTATTTAATGTCTGCATTTCATCAGGGGTTTCTAAAAGGCAGTCAAGCTGGTCAAAGTCAATGGGAGTGGTAACAGGTGAAGGAACTCTCATGGTCGCTATTATATTATTCATTTGGAACATGTTTTGATTTTGCCAATTAATATATTCCAATTCATTAAAATATCGGGGTGGTGGAGTAGGCAATTTTGGGGGCCAAATAGAATAACTAAGTTCATTCACCATGTCATGCAATAACACAGCATTTTGAGAACCGCTCCCAGCATCCAAGTCCTCACTTGCACGCCTTTTCCTGCTTTGACCATTGCCTGACATTATTTGGGGAACAAGTTTTATAAAATAGCATACAATAAAATAACCTTTTCACGTAAATATGGAGAAAGGGATTAACAGTTTTGAAAATCCAACAGCACTCATTCAATTTCAGCCTTCAGCTCAGCAGCCTTAGCCCCGGGGTCAATTCTTTTGGATTCGCCGACTTTTTGGGTGAGAAGTTCAGGTGATGATACAAACGGCGGTGAACCCCGAGTATCGGAGTCAGTACTCCTGGCGAGGCGGGTTCTGAAAAAAACAAATAAGACTAAGTTTTCTTTGAAAAATAAACATTTGTGGCGCACTCGCACAATTAGTTCAACTTACCGGGCTGCGTGAAAGAGATGTTCAATAATAGACTGTCCGAGGGCCTTTGCTCCGATTCTAGAGGCTGACTGGAACTTTCAGAAGAATAACCACTCTTTGGAGGCGTTGAGTATTCTGTTAAAAAGTACATATTTAACCCCCAACGCTTTATTTTCTTCCACACACCCGAACCCTCAGTTGAAAGTAGTACTTATGGGTCTTAAAAGACAATCTGTGGTAGCTATTAATTATACCAATTGCATGCTCGACAGATGTAAAGATGCATGCAGGTCTACAATTAAAATATAAAGGACTAAGTTTGTACGTACTTAAAGACAGTTCCATTAAAAAGTAATCAGCCTGAACGTTTTTATAAGTTTGTGCATTTCCATTAAAAGTAATCAGCATGAAACGTACATTACCATTAAAAAAGTAATGTTTGTACATACTTAAAGACATTAAAAGTATTAAATCAACGCGGTCTTATAAACAACATTTCGATTTAAAAGTACGGCGAAAAGAAGAACTGACTCACTTTTTGAGCAGCCGACTGGCCAGAAACTACAGCCTTCTGAAATACCACATTTATAAACTCTGAGAGTAACGACTAGGTACAGTTTTTTCATTTAAAAATCAGAAACCCCCCCCTTGTTGGAACTATCTGATTTGAAAGCGGATTTATAAAAGAATATCATTTCAGCAGTTTGAAGAGGGAGACGATCGTTAACGGAACATATTTCAATATTCTACACTTACCAACAATCACAAAAGTATTTTTTCCCTTGTCTGCCATTGCGGAAGAAAAAATGAAAACGCCTACCTTATGGAAAACTCTCCGAGGCACTTGGAAGGCTAGAAAAGATTGCGTGACGGTAGAGGGCTAAGCAGAACACTTTGTGCGGCACTTCGGGCTCCGTACCGCCTTGGAAGGGCGGAGCAAAACACCCAGGACGTTTAGGAGAAAGCTCATAGGTGCCGAGTTGTTGATGTTCCACCTCTAAGGGGCGGGGGGACCATTGTAGCGGGAAATAAGCCTCATTCAAACACTCACCGCTATAAGGGTCACATCTATGCAATAGGTGAAAAGAGCCCCCATTATGCTTTACCAAGAGATTGTTGTGCTAAACGCCACGTGTATTTTAAAGTTGATATACTGTAAATGTGAAACAAGGCTAAAATACAGTATCGGAAAGGCCCATTTCTTAGATAGTCACGTGTATTTTAAAGTTGATATACTATAAATGTGAAACGAGGTCAATTTGACATTTACCCAATTAACGAGGCTAAAATACAGTATCAGAAAGAACCGCATTTGTACTCGGAATATAAACAACTTTTATCAAGTACCATAGACAGCAAGACCCTTTTTAATAACTTTTCTTGCAAGCTTTTAAAGATCATTGTGTATATAAGAGAGAGAGTCGTTAGTGGAAAATATTTAATAACTTTGTTCTTAGACCATAGGAATGTAAAGTCTTTTTTTTTGACGTTTATCGCTTTTTTAGAAACAGTCTTGTGATTAAGTTCGCAGAGCCAGTGCTGAAAAGCGTGTTAAGAATTTTAGTAAAAATCAGAAGGAGTGTATATTTTCTTGATTGCTTTGATTCGGGGTGAGAATAAGTATTTTACGTTAAAACTTTATGATATAAAAAATAGAACATGTTTAAATTAGATTAAGACTTTTCTTAATTGTTTAAGTTGATAACATGAAAACAGAAAGGCGCCGATTCCCTGTGGGGTTATAATTGCTGCAACGTCTGTGAGTCTTATTGCGGAGGCATAAAACAGCAGGTAAGCATTTTAAATTATTATCATGAAATCAGAAAGGTGCTGAATTCTAGGCTCCGCCTTGTTACGGCATGGTAATTAAAGTAAAGTGTACCGAGACAAGTTCTGATTGATCATATTGTTGAAGCAGATTTAGCATCTTCCTTTGGGGAGGTCATTGAAACCAAATCTTTTAGCTTAATTGTTTTGAATTGGTGAAATTTAAAAAGAGGCGTGCAGGCATGAGGAGTGAATATTTTTAGATAGTTGAACATAGGCGTGGCTATGTATTACCGGCAAGATAATTGTATATTTATTTCCTTACTATTAGTTTTGATTCTAGTGTTTATGAAATGAGCTTATAACTTAGAGCGGGGAGTCAATATCTTATATCGTTTTTTAGAAAGGGACGGCTATCCGGCAAGATAATTGTATATTTATTTTCTTACTATTAGTTTTGATTCTAGTGTTTAGAAAATGAAACCACGTGTCGTGAGCTTATAACTTAGAGCGGGGGAGTCAATAGCTTATGCCGGCAAGATAATTCTTACTATTAGTTTTGATTCTAGTGTTTATAAAATGAAGCGGGAAAGTCAATAGCTTATATCGTTTTTTAGAAAGGGACGGCTATGCCGGCAAGATAATTGTTTATTTCTTAATATTAGTTTTGAATCTAGTGTTTATAAAATAAAGCCATGTGTCGTGAGCTTATAACTTAGAGCGGGGAGTGAATATTTTATATCGTTTTTTAGAAAGGGACCGGCTATGAACAGCTGTGCCAGCAAGATAAGTGTTTATTTCTTAATATTAGTTTTGAATCATATTAACGTAAAAAATACATTTCATATTTTTATAGTGTCATATTTACATATTTTCATAAATTATATATTCATATTTTTATATTTTCATAAATCACATTTTTATATTTTGGGGAGGGGCTTAAAGTCATCCATCGTATTTGGGGGCGGGGCTTAAAGTCATCAATCATCCGTGTGACAATAGCTGTCTGTATAACTACTGTCATGATTGGGTTTTGTAATTTCTTCCTGTCTTTGTTATATCTCTCTTTCAAAATTTTATTTTTCCCATCAAGGATTTTGAACACTGTAGAATACATTTCTGCACTTTCATTTCATGTAAGATTAATATTTCTCAAGGTTGATTTTAGTTTCTGTCTTTTCCAATGCCATTTTGTTTTTCAAGGGAAATGCCACTTTCTAAGATCATTGCAGAAAATAGTAAATAAAAAAAAAAGTCTTGTGTAATCTTTGTAAATGGAATTCAAAGACATCTTTTCTTTACATCAACCGGTGAAGTCTCACTATGTAAGCAGTAAGTCTTTCCATAGCAAGTCTGTGTCAGTTAAGTCATGAATTAGGATGGGTAGAATACCTTTACTGACATATTTGTGGAGTCACTCTGCACATGGAAAGAGATGAATGACGTACAGGTAGTGGTAATATTTCTTAAATACACTCGTCAATTACAGAAGTATGTGATTAGTTTAATTTCACACGTCTTTGCTAGTTACTGATAAACAGGACCCTTGAAGTCAGGATTCTTCTACATTAGATAATACTGATTCTCTTATCAAAACTTAACCTTGTGCTAAAGCAGCAGTGGAACTGGGTCACAGATCAAGAGACTTTAATTAAAATTTAAACTTGGCTCACGTTCACCATTTTCATCTTCTGATTGCTATTTTCCTCTGTGTCTGTTTCACTGCAGACTAACAGTAAGAATTTCATTGTGCTATGTACACATGACAATAAACTTGACTTTATTTGAAGTTACTTATCAGTGTCGCCATCCATCAGATGCACATGAATCTAATTAATGACCCCTGTTTATCCAGCACATAGTAGTGGGGGGTTCGGAGTTTCCTTCACAAAGATTAGTTGCAAGGTGAAAACCAGCCCTGAATAGGTTATGTTTATCTACTCTCACACATACAGTTGGGAATTGAATTGACTTTATGACTTCATACACAGAAATCAGTGCCTTTGCATGATTTAAAACATAAGAAAAAATGTCTGAAAGGACACTATCAATTTATAGGCCTTTTATTGTGTATGTCTGGTAACAAATAATTAAATTTCATGATGCACCAAAAAAGTGTATTTTTAAAGTAACAAAATTGTAAGTTTTTTGGCAAACCCAAGCCTTCAAACATTTGGGAAAATATGTCAGTATTTCAGGAAAGTAGAATTCTTTAAGTTTGGTTATTTGCTAATAAAAAGATTACAGTCATGCACAAATGCTTAAAACTGTCTACTGGCAAAAGATGATACTTCATAAAAATGAGCATTTTTATCCCTCTGAAAAATTGTTAAAGTTATGCCTCCTTAGAGTAAATCCATAAATATTTCATTTTGAAGCATTCAGGTTTGTAAAAAAGAAAATGAAAACTTTCAAAAGAATGAAATAAAACGCTGCATGGTATTCTGCTGCTCTCCTTGTCCCCGAACAACAGAGTAAACAAGAATAAACCACACAATAGGAGATTTGTTTCTTATTTCATTTGTCAAAAGCAAGTCAAAGCAGTGCTATACAATGTTCAATAAAGCATTTGCCAAAAGAGTCTCCATTAATGGCCAGTAATGAATGTAGTGAACCATTGCATCCTTAACTGTCTCAAATAAATACTCAATAAATTCACAGATATGAGGAGCTTCTTTCTAAGAAATATACATTTTTTAAATCTACATTTTATTTGACAATTAAATTATTGCCCTGCCTCAAATTTAATCATAGCTGGGTTGCTAATGATGGTTACCTGATGCCTTCAATGTCCAACTTGAAATTTTATAAATATAAATATATAAATTGATAGCCATTCAATACTGGTAAAGTATTAAGCCACATCTAAGGGTACAAATATCTCTAAAAAAGTGTCTAATTATTACTAATTAATGAGGTAGTTTCAATGCATACTGACACCACCAGGCATTTCTGACATTCTCACCTACTAAGTTAATCCTGCTACTTACAGCATTTATCATAAGTTCTGGACTTCCACAACTTAAACAAGGCCAAAACCTAACTGGGAAATTATTAGCACTACTGAAAGGATTTCCCAGTTACCTGGGTGCTTGCCCTTTAATATTTTCCAAGTAAACATAAGAAATTAACGTTGCAGTGGCCATACTAAGACCCTGCCTTTCTCAAATCGGGGTGCCAAATATTAACTCTGACTGGATGCCGTTCTCAATACAATTGCCTACATCATAGCCAACTGCCTCAAATAAATGCTCCATAAACACATAAATAATGGCAGCCTCTTTCTAGGAAGTTTACTTCTTAAAATCCGTATTATATGTGACAAAGGAATGATTCCCCTGATTCATATTTAAACATAGCCGGTTGGTAATGATTTCCCTTTCAGGGCATCAAATATAGTGTTCAATTCACACAAAATCAAGAATGCTTCAGTGCAGGAATGACCAGTGTCAAAAATCTACAATATATTAATAAGATAAATGGTTTGCCTTACCATACCATACCATTTTTATTTGTTAAGCACTTAAAAACACAGCATTACAACTGACCGAAGCGCTGTACAGTTAAAACAAGCAAGACTAAAAGCAAAATATTAAAAACAAACATTAAGAGAGAATTAAAACAGAGACACTAAAAACAGGTCAGGGGACCCAATAAAACAGAGAAATAGCAAAAAGCAAGTGGAAATAAGACAGGTTAAGAATTAAAAGCCAATGTGAAGAAGTGCGTTTTTAGGTGTGATTTGAATGTGGCGACTGAAGCGGCTTGCCTAACCATTAAAGGTAAGGAGTTCCAGAGCCTAGGTGCACAGACGGAAAAAGCCCTTTCACCACGAACTTTAAAACGTGCCTTGGGAACGGTTAGGAGCAGCTGATCTGCGGATCTAAGAACACGAGGGGGATTGTGACGATGGAGCAAGACACTCAAGTAGGCAGGGGCTAGACCATTTAGTGCCTTATAGGTTAAGAGGAGTATCATAAAATCAATTCTGAAGCTAACCGGCAGCCAGTGTAGGGTTTTTAAAATCGGTGTAATGTGTTGGCTTCTGCTGCTTCCAGTTAAAAGCCTTGCAGCCGCATTTTGAACCAATTGGAGTCTAGAAAGAGTGGCTTTATTAATACCATATAGGCAGGAATTAGAATAGTCGAGCCGGGATGTAATGAATGCATGGATTACTGATTCCAGGAGGTGGTAAGGCAGAATTGGTTTGAGTTTGGCAATTCGCCTGAGATGGAAAAAGCAGGATTTTACTGTGCTGTTGACTTGAGCATCCATTTTCAGGACCATATCCATTTTGATTCCAAGATTGGAAACAGACGAAGTTACTGGAATGGGAAGGAAGTCGAGGCCAAAGGGTAGGGTCTGTTTGCGGTCAGGACTAAAAACAATGACCTCGGTTTTTGAATCGTTCAGGTGAAGGAAGTTTACAGCCAGCCAGTCCTTAATGTCAGATAAGCAGTCGAGAAGAGGTTTAGTGGAGTCAGTTGACTTGAGGGAGAAATAAATTTGGCAGTCATCAGCATATAGGTGATACGAGATTGCATGTTTTCTAAAAATTGCACCTAAAGGCAGGATGTAAATTGAAAAAAGTAGTGGCCCCAAAATGGAACCCTGGGGGACACCACATGGGAGTGGGACTGATTCAGATGAAAAATCGTCTAGCATGACTCTAAGAGTCCTGTTGCAGAAATATGACCTGAACCAGTCGAGGGCTAAGCCAGATACACCAGCCCAGGATTCGAGTCGGGAGATCATGATGTCGTGGTCGATTGTGTCGAAGGCAGCAGATAAATCGAGAAGAACCATAATCACGTAGAGTCCTGAGTCCAATGCCAAAAGGACATCATTTAGGACACGTAAATGCACGGTTTCTGTGCTGTGTTGGGGCCTAAAGCCTGACTGAAAAAGGTCCATTACCTGATGGTCCTGTAGGTGATGAATTAATTGCTCATAAACTACTTTTTCGAGTAATTTTGACAGGAAAGGTAGTTTGGAAATTGGACGAAGATTGGAGAAGACGGCAGGGTCAAGATCAGGTTTTTTCACGATTGGATTTACAACTGCGTGCCTTGTAAAATGAACACAATAAAAGCAAGAAATGACCTGTCAGTTCAAAATGAAAAACAATTCAGATCAAATTAAAAATTACGACAAACATGAGAATCACTATCATGACATTGCCTAATTCTCAGTACTTTGCTTTGTTCACCTGCCCCTATGTGGACACATGTGAGGATATAAACAAGGTTCTGGTGAGCGGGGATTCAGACCAAAATAATTACTTAGGAGCAAATGCCTCCCAAAATTAAACCTATAAGTGCCCGATTAATTTTTCAGCTGCTAAATTACAGAAACAAAGCATATTGACCTAAAAAAGACTTTCTGCATCCTGTGTTTTGGGCCTATAGTTTCATTCACTTCTTTTATACCTTGCTTGTTACGTTTCTCCATTGTGGATCACCTGTGACTGTTCACTTGTCTTTTGTTCAAACTTTAAAGCTATATATTTTGTTAGGATATTAGAACTATATTTATAGAGTCACAAATTGAGTGTCTACTGTATTTGTCAGATTCTGAGTCGGTATCAATGACCATCAAAATATTAATGCCACTTAGCCATCCTGTATACCTGCTCTTTTCTCTTGTTTGAGCTGAGCCAGTGCCATACACAGAACTTAGGATCAAACTGTTTAGGTGAAGGGCCTTCTGAGCCGATCTTAAATAAATCTTCCAACGCTGAAACAATAAATTAATTGTGTGGTTTTGATTTTAGCTATTTTGTGTAGAAAAGTCTTGTTCACACTGATAAGGGTAGCACAAGCATGATCTCAACTAAATATTCCTCAAACCTGTATAGTAAGGCTCTTTTGTCAAAAGAACCTCCCACATGCTGCTTTAAGACATGTCTGTCAACTGATCTTTGATGAACAATTTGTGCGCTCGCCACTCAATCTGAACAACGCTTTTCATACCTTGTAGATTCAGAATTAGCACTATACTGTAAAGCTACAGTTGGAGTATCATTGTTAGCTCTGTATGCTTCAGTATCACTAGATATATAATTTATCTTGATACCACTATCATGCAAAAATTGTTTTGTACTCCCTGTGGCTAAAAATGCTGGCCAAATACCCACCTACCAACCAAACAATCGATAAAGCAGCTGCTATTCACTCTGTGACAAATTAACTCAGGTATGATGATGTGTGCTGTGTCTACATATTAAAGACAAGTTAATTCTATTCATGTTGTTGTAGTTCCAGAAATCTAAATCACTCTTTTATGAAGTGTGTTGACAAAAGCTGACAAAAAGAGTACAAGGGAGCATTTGGTAAAAGTCCAAATTCATACCTTAGAAGGCTAAACATCAAGGAGTTGCCCAGCATGCATTATTTACTTTTATCTACTAAATGGCAGCAAAGGCCATGAGAAGAAGTGACTCACGCAAACATTAACCATTAATTTTTTTTACTGCAAAACATTCAACACCGCCAGTTATTATTGTCCAAAAACAACTTATTGTTGATGCCTTGGATTCTGCACTGTTTGAAGAGAATTTTAAACTATCAGGAAAAAATTATAATGAGCGTGCTGCTGAAAATCAGCGTTAGCTGCCTTGTACACAGTACAACTCAGCAATGCATGCAATTGGTAGCTTTGGGCTGTATCATACATTTCAAAATTATCATTTTTCAAATATTTGTAAATGTTATGTTTTCCACACTTTGAATAGTACAAAACAAATTACATTTTTCGCAAAAGTAAATTTGACAAAAAAAAGGCAGAAAATCATCCTCAAAAAAGCTGATATGAATACAAATATAAAAATTAACAAATAAATTATTAAACCATCTGAGGATTTCTGCATAAAATTAAATTTGTTTAATAAGCAATGACAAATGCATTTTACAGATTTACTAGGTTATGATTTATACTTTTACCAGTGTAAAAAACAAAGATATTTTAATAGCTTTTGTCTGATAAATGTTAACAAATTGCATTTTTTATTTTTAGAAAAAAAAAAAAAAAAAAGCAGTGAATTAATTTACATGTTAAAGTGTGCTGCTCTGTGTAATACAGGAAAACTGCTGTCAGGCTTCTAGCTGTATTCTGGGGTCTATCTTCTTTAGTATGTAGACCCGTTTCCAAGTAATTCTCCTAAATTCAGTGCAACACTGTTAGGGCTTTACCAAAATGTTTCTAAATTACGGAACTGAATCCTTATACTCTAAAGGGCAATAATCTAACTGTCACTGTACAAAAGTATAATAATCCCTTAATATGTCAGTGTAATTAATAAAAATGTACTACTTGGCTGTCGTTGTTTGAAATACAATGTGTTTTTTGAAGATCATTGTTGTTTGCACTGTTGCAATAGAATATGTAAACTATGATGGAGTGGTGATCTGTCCAGGGTTTGTTCCTGCCTTGCACCCTATGCTAGTTTGGACTGGCTACAAGACCTTGGTCTGGATTAAGTGAGATCAAAAATGACTTGACCTGACTACACTGAGCAGTATCAATGAAAAATTCAAAATGAATATGATGCTGCTGCTTTTCAGGATAGTTACGTAGTTTATAAATTTGAATTTAAAGTAGACTTGTACAGTGACACAGTCCTTTCTGCTGGCTCAGTATTCTTGGACTTGCATCTTAGAATGGACACAGGCTGTGGGAGTTTGGACATTCCTGTTCATTCCATGAGTATTTGTCCAGTTTCATTTCACATCCTCAAATTGTTGCAGTTTGTTTATTTAGTAACTCTTAATTTATTCTAGCTTGAGCAATTTAGCTTTTTAGGTGAAACTGCTCTTTGATGGATTGGTGTCTGATCCAGTGTTACGTTTTGGCTTCTTAACCATGTAAAAGCATTGAATGAATTTAAAAAATAGGCTTAGAATATGTTAAAACTAATTTTCCTGTACATGTCCAAAAAGAGGTCCGTTATGTTAGCAGACTGAAATTATAGTTCAAAATATAGTACAACATTTTATACTTAAACTAATATATCCTTCAGGTGCTGTAATGTTAACAAAGATGTTAAGACACCACAACAAAAATTTTAAAATGTAAAATAAATTTAAAAAGAAATTCTTCTACAATGTAAAGAATTGTGCGTAAAAAGGGGACACATGATTTATCACTCTTTCACAAATAATATTTATTCATTGCTTCTACCAGCCATCACACAGATGGCCAGAAAATTGGCTTTGTGTGGAGAAGGGATTCAGGCATGAATATTAATATGAGACAGATGTAAACGCATATTAATATGCTTTTCCTTTGCCTAGTCTGAAATTGCAATTTATTCACTTAGAGAAATATGCTTGTATATGCAATGCAAGTCATATTTAGCAATGTAGGGAAAGGGTTGGTTGTTAGGAAGCCAAAAAGTACAGGTCTTGCTAATATTTTGCTCAAAAAGTATATTTTTCTCCTTAGCATTTTAAAAAAAATTAGATCAGATGAGAATTTATAAATGAATATACACATGTAACTTGTACTTCAATTAAAAAGATATTTTTAATCCCCACATTCCATTTTATAATACATTACTATATACCAATTTGCAAATATTGTGTAGGCTCCTGTGCAGAAGTATACAGAGCAGGCTTGTTGATATCTTTTTATTTACAGTTCTGAGGTTTGATGTTCAGATAATCAGGACAGAAATAACAAGCTAGTGCAACTTTAATGGATTTGATTTTTTTCTCATCTATATTTGAACATAAGGGTACAATCACAGAAAGAAATACTGTCATCAGACACATTTGTGATGCTTTTCTTAAAAAATGTTTATAGGATTTTTTTATTTAACTTTATTTATATTGATTGCCAATTTTAAATTATAATTTATTAGTATTGCAAATCTATAAAAATAGTATATTTAACTATACATGTATCTTGTATTTGCCTGGTTCTGTTGAGAAGCCTTACCTGAATTATCTTTGACACTGGGGGCAAACTGTCCACATGGAGGCGCTAACTGCTAAGTTTTGGTCTTGATGATGTCAATAACTACAGCATTTGTTACATTAGACAAAAAAAAAAATCAGTTGAAAAATAATATTAAGCATCACCTCATGCAAAACACAACCTATTAGAAAATCCTGGAACTGCAGAGATTTTTTCTTAGCATGTTATTATTTTGAAATAGTGACATTCTTGCTTAGTTTTGTAATTGATTGTTGCTTTTTGTAATATTTTAGTTTTGAATTTGCTGCTATGTGTCTAATTGTCTGTTTTACTTTGATACGTAATTGGTATTTGGACATACTGTAGTGTTTCTGTTGGTACCCCTTGCATCATTTGATTTTGTAGTTTCAGAGAAGGTACAGAAGGTGTGATTCAGTGCAAGAATAATACCCACAATCAGGGTTGTGGATGTTGGAGAATAAATGGCATCACATGAAAAATCCCTGGTTAGAGCACCAGTTCATCTATGCCAATATCCTTTGCTGTTCACATCTCTGCCTTAATATTATTATTGCTGATTAAATGTGTTACCTGACTTCACATGGGAAATTTCCCAGGACAATTTGTCTTGGTTGTAGTGCCATTGGTTAATCTGATGTATCAGAAGTACTATGTAACTAAGTACTTTTCTGCATGCAAAATTTATCATGTTGGAATTCTTGGAATATTCTACATACAATTGGCAATGAGTACAAATATCCTGCCATAGATCAATTCTTGCTTTTTCTAATGACTGGCCTTGGTTTCTGCTTATGGTCATTGCAAAACACAGTTTTACAAGAAACTTTATAGCTTTGCTTTGAAACAGGAAATTAGTAAGAATAATAAGAATTTTTGATGAAAACATAATTTCTGCTGTAGGATATCTTGTAAAAAAGCCAGCTTCGATTAGATTTGAATATAACACTTTGAGCTGTATTCTTGTATTGTTACAAATTTTAGGAAAGTTTAAAAGAAAAGCAATAAAGAAATTGAGACAGGGCTAGCACGTTTTATATTGTAACACTTAATTATAGAGATATATTTTTATTATGTTTCTTTTCTTATAGGCAGTGAATAAATAAAAAGTAGAAGTAAAAATTCTTTCCATACTAATTGTTGTCACTTAAAAATGTTTTGACCATGTCACAATACCTTCCCTGCAGCAGGTAGGATGTATTTACAGTACCTCTCAAGAGGAATTTCTGTAAATTCAATAGTTTTCTAGGAATATACAAAAATCTGTGCCAAGTTGCATTTGGACTTGATTTTTAATTATTATGTCCACTAATTGACTCGCTGACTCACACACTGACATCACTTTAGACATGGTTGTATTTTTGGTAAAGCTTTATTTAAAAGTGGATATTAAGCAAAACATTTCCTTAGGTATGTTGCACGTGTCAATACTACATTAACTCTTTTCAGTTCAATTTACTTTAGTCTTATATAGCACTCTATACTTGCAACTGTATTGGAATATGATAACAGAAAATAACTGAATCATGCTATATTTGCAGATATAAACATAGATATCAAGGTAAACAAATAGTTAAATGGAGATAAATCTCAATTATTAAAATAAAAATCAAGGATAATTAATAGTAATGATTTAGTTATATTAAATACTTCATACATTGAGTGCAACTGTCATTGTTATTCAGGGACGCCCCTTTGTCACTAGATCGGGGGGACCAGCCATGGGAGCCACGCTATGTCCCTCAGAACCTTTGTTGGCAGCCCCCCTGGGTTGCATCTGGGCCACTTTCGTGGAACACCGGAGCTCATCTTGTTTGGGCTCCATGGCCTCCGCCAGGGGGAGCTGGATAGAGCTGCATAGCTAAACGAGCCCGTCTGGAGGGGAGTGCAGCCACACCCGGAAGTGGAGCCAGAAGTAGGTCAACAAGCACCTGCAGCACTTCCGGGTGGACTATAAGAGGAGCCTGCAGCCACTACTCAGGGCGCCAGAGTTGGGAGGAGGAAGACGAAACTGCCCTGGGAGGAGTGGAAAGAAGAGTGTGATTTTGGGTGATATTTCTTTGTATTTTGGGACTGTGTTGTGCCTGTGGGGTTCACGGGGATGATGTGCCCCACAGGTGAAGAAGAAATAAAAGTTCTTTTGTTTATTTTACCCGTGCCTCCGTTGTCAGTCTGCGCCAACCAAGCACCAATATCACACTAATATATATATATATATATATATATATAATATACATGAACTGTCTATATATATATACATGAACTGTATATATATATATATATATATATATATATATATATATATATATATATATATATAATAAAAACATATATTAGTGACATATGCTACAGAAATAATTACAAAAGCAATACAACCATTAAATATTCAGAATAACTTAGACATTTGTAAAAACTTGTTTATCTTATAAGTGATGGAATGGTAGAATAATTACTTTATTATTTTGAAAACAGCTATGACCAAATGGCAACAGAGATGAGGAAAAGAAAAATTCCAGGAAATCCTGGGGAGGCCCACAGTATTCAGTAATTTAACAATTCAAAGTTTTGTTGACTTAGGCCAAAGAGCTGACCAGCCCAACCTCAGCATTCTACATTTTCATTTTTTTGTTTGTATTTGTCATGAAATCATGGCAATCTGATAATGTCATTGTATAAGTGTTGTCCTTCAAGCCAGTGAAATGTTCCATAACTTTGCAGAATCCTGATAAAGAGAAGGAAGATTTTAACCAACACACATTTTAATATATAGTTGATTAGCTAACATATCCATAGAAACAATGAAGATACTGTATTCTAATCAAACTGTAAATCAAAATAAGTTCAGTAAATAAGTATTACTAGTATTTTTTTATAATCAGCAAATAACACTTTTTAGCAAAGGTTTTATTGTGCTTGTTTAGTAAAATATTCCAGCATTTTGGTGCATAAAAACAAAAAGGCACTTCTCCATTCCTTTTATGTCTTATTCTTGGTATAAAGCATACTGTATGTATTGTACTTAAATGTATAACTGAGAAGTCACTGGAGGACAACAGAAAAGAGAGCACAAAGTTCCTGTCCACTACATTCTGTTATATTTCTGCCAGGGTTCATTCACTGGCTGGGGTTCAAATGCTGTATTTATGTCTGTTTTGTTCATTTTTGGTTTCTTTGTTTAGATTATATTTATTGATAGTATAGTTCCTATATATCTTTGTATCATTTTGTATGTTCCATGTGATTTGTGGTTGGTTTCTCAAGAGGCTGGGCCACTTGTCCATCACCACAAGAGACCGCCCTCAGTGCCTATAGAGGCAGAGGCAACCCATAGTCCCTTGTGATTCGTTCTGAATGCACTCATAGTCTGATGAACTCTTTTGTGTTTATTCTTGTGCTTTTGTGATTTTTCTGGATTTTTGAACCCGTAATCTCTTTTATAACTATCTCTTGGATGTGGAATTGGGACTGTTTGCTTTTGAGATTGCTTTGTCTAGGCATTGTCTCTTTGCCTTTTGTGCTCTTTGGAGCTCACATTTTGTCAGAGCCTTTTTATGAAATGAATTTTGACCATGTTAGTAGCTACATTTTTACTGTTTGCCCTCTAGGTGGCATTTTTGGAATTGTACTTTGGCATTTTCAAGTATCATAACATAATGAATGCTCAGATGGTCTGAAACAACTAAACATGGATATTTTCTTGACACACTTTGGTTTGTTTACCTTGGAAGTGACATTCATGTCTTGGTGACTCTTCCTATGAAGTTGGTAGATAGATTGGGAGAGCATGAGGGATCATGAGGTCACTGGAAAGGGGTGTGTGGTGCTCCTGATATCAAAGGACGAAGTTCCAAGTCTTTAAAGCCCTCCTGGTGCTCTGTGTTTTGCTATATAGTTGCAAGACATGGACGCTATCCAGTGACCTGAAACGAAGACCAGGCTCCTTTGGTACTGTGTAACTTTGGAGAATCCTTGGGTACCGCTGGTTTGACTTTGTGTTGAATGAGCGGTTGCTCATGGAGTCCTAAATATGGCACATTATCTGCATTGTGAGGCAGCATCAGTTATGCCATTATGACATGTGGTGTAATTCCACGAGGCTGATCTGGTTTGTAGGATTCTCATTGCTGAGGACCCAAGTGGCTAGACCAGGCCAAAGGGATGCCTACGTAACACCTGGATGTGGTAGATAAATGGTCGTTTCTGCAGGGTGGGACTGAACCGCGTGTCTGCCTTGGGGGCTACCAACTGGGATCCCAACACATTTTGTTGTGTGGTGGGTGCGGCAACGCGATAAACCAGTGCATGCTCCCCATCGTGACCCAACACTTTGGGCCCCTTAGTACCAATTGATCATCGTTTAATGACACAGTCTGAGTATTGTTGCTGACCATGTCCACCCTTTTATGACCACAGTGTGCCCATTTTCTGATGGCTACTTCCAGCAGGATAACACACCATGTCACAAAACTCAAATCATCTCAAACTGGTTTCTTTAACATGATAATGAGTTCACTGTACTCAAATGGCCTCCACAGTTGCCAGATCTCAATCCAATAGAGTTCCTTTTGGATGAGGTGGAATGGGAGATTGGCATCATGGATGTACAGCCGACAAATCTGCAGCAACTGCGTGATGCTATCATGTCAATTTGGACCATAATCCCTGAGGAATGTTTCAAGCACCTTATTGAACCTATGCCATGAAGAATTACAGCAATGCTGAAGGCAAAAGGGGGTCCAACCTGGTACTAGCAAGATATATCTAATAAAGTGGCCGGTGTGTGTATGTGTGTGTGTGTGTGTGTATACTGTATATATCACAGAATTATTGTCATCCCTGTTAAAGATGAGTAAAAAATGGGTAAACAAATACCTTTTGGTGAATTACCTTAATTTCACATTAAAAATGACAGAAATCCAACCTTTAACTGAAGTAAATTTCTCTATTATATAAAATAATCTTGGGATGAGACAAAACTTTTTCAGAGAGATAATTTCAAGTCCCGTGAGACGAGACTTTGTGTCAAGAGATGAATTGAAAACCTAACAGGTCCAAGCGGGGGCGAAAATAAAAGACAAACAGTAGAAGAAGAAAAGACAAAGAGCAGAAGACAAAGTAGAACTTCGTAAAGAGGTTAAAAAATGTTGCCGTGATACACATGCAGAGCAGGTTAGAGATTATGAAAGTACTAAAATTCGAAAGTCTCAAAAAAATGATAGTAAATATTGCATTAGCTCTAACAAACAGAAATTATTATTCGGTGAAATAACGGAACAGCAAAAAGAGATTGAACATATGGACATAGCTGATATGACAGAAGTATGTAGATATTGTTCGTCTTTAAAGTTTAAGTCAGAGACTTGTAGATCGTGTATCTCATGTTGCCATCAGAGAAAAGTAGTGTTTCTTCCCAATGAAGAGGCGTATCCTCAAGAAATAAAAGATTTGTTATTTGGTGAAAGTAAAATCCAGAAACAATACAGGCAAAATATCTGAATCTACAATAATCTGTTCGCATTCGCATCATCAGTCAATGCTCAAAATGTAGATTTACATGATTCAGGACCATATGCTATGAGAATCTGTGGTCCCGCAACAATTAAAGCTACTACAAGTTTAATTTCAAAGAAACCACAATTCGGGCAGGTTTATATTTATGATCACGGAGAAGTGATTCAACATAGAATCGAAAGAGTTAAACGATCGAATGTATTAGAAATTCTACATTCAATAATGGATACAAATCCATACGTCCAAAAATATCGCACTTTACACGAAATTTATTTAAAAAACATGGACAAAGAAGTTTTCTTGGAATTCTATATGAATCCAAAAGATCACGCTCGCATATATAATAAACCAGCATGTGACGAATTGTCAGTGATAATACTTTCGAAAGACAGAGATATCAAAGACAGAGTTGATATTCATGTTTATTCAAAAGCACAGCATGATTCGTCACAAACGGCAGATCCGGGAAATTACTAGCGCGTATGGCCCGCACGGGGGTTGGCGAGCAGGGTGCAGAGCTCCCTAGTTCAGGGGTGGCAAACTCCAGTCCTGGAGTGCCGCAGTGGCTGCAGGTTTTCATTCTAACCCCTTTCTCAATCAATGACCAGTTTTCACTGCTAATTAACTTCTTTTTCCCTTCATTTTAATAGCCCTGTTTTTAAGGATTCAGTGCTCTGAATTAATTATTTTCTTCATTAAATGACAACCAAACAGAAATCAAATGTGAAATAAGTCAACAGTTGACCAGCTAAATTGGGGCTACAAACTCCAACTAATTTCACTCCAACCAGTTTCTTAATGAAAAGCCAATTCTTGCTGTTGATTAAACTCGTTATTTAATTCTATGGCTTGTTGCTGCTCTTATTCTGACACAGCATTTCCATAACTGTTGATTTTCTGATTTTTCTAATTGTCAAAATGTTTTGGGGACCTGAGAGATCAGCCTTACTGAGACCTTCATCTTTCTTTATTTTCAGATATTGTGTGATGGGCATGGGTGAGCTGGTTATGTGGCACCTTGTTTGGCAGCTATTTAAAGAAAAAGAAACAATTAAGGGGCCTGAATCAAGTTAATTAAAATTAAGGCAAAAGAAGTTAATTAGCAGCAAAAACTAATGAATAAGATGGTTAGAATGAAAACCTGCAGCCACTGCGACACTCCAGGACTGGTGTTTGCTACCCCTGCCCTAGTTTATTCTAAAACAATCCCTCATCAAGAAATTATTTTTAAACATGATTATTGGCACCTCTAGAATTTTTTTATGAACAAAGTGCAACTGCAGCAGAAATTTCAAGACATAATTCTTGACTTCCTGTGTCACTTCGGTATAAATATAAGGTGGCACAGAGGCCATATTCCCTTATTCATTCATCAACATGGGAAAGATAAGAGAACAAACAATTCAAATGAAAAAACATTGTGTTGACCTTGATAAGAAAGGGAACAGCTATAAAAAATTACTTCTCGCCTGAAAACAGCAATATCAACAGTTGGGGCAATAATTATAAAGTTCAGATGAACTGGACCTGTTACCAACTTGCATGGAAATGGACCAAAGTTTATTTGACCTGACACACAGAGATCAGGATGGTAAAATAGGTACCAAAGGATCACTTTTGAAGAGGTACAGAAAAAACTAGTATCTTGGTGTCACCAGGTCTCTAAAACTATGATCATATGCCTCACTCCAACCGATTATTTGAAAGATGTGACAGAAACAAGCCTCTGTCTACCATGGCAGTCTCAGTCCTGTACTTAAATCCCATTAAATACTAATGGGATGAGTTGAAGAGGAGAAGGCACAAGAGAGAACCTAAGATCCTGGATGATCTGAAGAGATTCAGTAAAGAGGAATGGTCTCAGATTCTCTTTTCTGTTTTTTCAAGCCTTATAAGATGTTATGAGAGAAAACTCAGTGTGGTTTTATTAACAAAGGAAGGTTGAACAAAGTATTAAATGCAGGGGTGTCAATAATTGTGGCACGTATAATTTTGTTAAAACCAATTATTTCGTTATGAAGAATCTTTTTTTTTTTTCTCAGAATAAATTTACTTTAGTTAAAGGTTGCATTTCTCTAATTTTTATTAGTGTCAGATTAAGATAATTCACCAAAAGGCGATTTTTTTATAAACCTTTTTACTCATCTTTACCAAGGGGCTCCAATAATTGTGATGAAGACCATGGAGCGGATGCTGCTTCACCACCTGAGACCACAGGTCTGCCACGCCCTTGACCCCTCTGCAGTTCGCATACCAGGAGAAGGTGGGAGCGGAGGATACCATCATCTACATGCTACACCGATCCTTCTCCGACTTGGACAGAGGCAGTGGTGCAGTAAGAATTATGTTTCTGGACTTCTCTAGCACCTTCAACACCATCCAACCTCTACTCCTTAGGGACAAGCTGACAGTGATGGGAGTAGATTCATACCTGGTGGCATGGCTCATGAACTATCTTACAGACAGACCTCAGTATGTGCGTCTCGGGAACTGCAGGTCTGACATTGTGGTCAGCAGCACAGGAGCGCCACAGGGGACTGTGCTTTCTCCTGTCCTGTTCAGCCTATATACATCAGACTTCCAATACAACTCAGAGTCCTGCCACATGCAAAAGTTCGCTGATGACACTGCTATCATGGGCTGCATCAGGAGTGGGCAGGAGGAGGAGTATAAGAACCTAATCAAGGACTTCGTTAAATGGTGCGACTCAAACCACCTACAACTGAACACCAGCAAAACCAAAGAGCTGGTGGTGGATTTTAGGAGGCCCAGGCCCCTCAGAGGTGACTGTGTGCAGAGGGTACAGACCTATAAATACCTGGGAGTGCAGCTGGATGATAAACTGGACTGGACTGCCAATACTAATGCTCTGTACAAGAGAGGACAGAGCCGACTATACTTCCTTAGAAGGCTGGCGTCCTTCAACATCTGCAATAAAATGCTGCAGATGTTCTATCAGACAGTTGCAGCGAGCGCCCTCTTCTACGTGGTGGTGTGCTGGGGAGGTAGCATAAAGAAGAGGGATGCCTCACGTCTGGACAAACTAGTGAGGAAGGCAGGCTCTATTGTAGGCATGGAGCTGGACAATTTGACATCTGTGGTGGAGCGACAGGCGCTGAGCAGGCTCTTGTCAATCATGGAGAATCCACTGCATCCACTGAACAGTATCATCTCCAGACAGCGGAGCAGCTTCAGCGACAGACTGCTGTCACTGTCCTGCTCCACTGACAGACTGAGGAGATCGTTCCTCCCCCACACTATGCGACTCTTGAATTCCACAGTGGGTAAACGTTAACATTATACAATGTTGTTGATTGTTATACCTGCCTCGCACTCTCCACCTTGCATTTTTTTAACTTGCACTGTATTTTTATCACTCTTTAATTAATATTGTTTTTATCAGTATGCTGTTGCTGGAGTATGTGAATTTCCTCTTGGTGTTTAATAAAGTATCTATCTATCTATCTATCTATCTATCTATCTATCTATCTATCTATCTATCTATCTATCTATCTATCTATCTATCTATCTATCTATCTATCTATCTATCTATCTATCTATCTATCTATCTATCTATTCTGTACAGAAACACACACGCACACACACACACACAAACATATATTTACAGTAAATACATTGTGATTACCAGGGGGTGTTCCAGCACCCCAGACACTCCCTTGCAGACTCGAGTCCTGGTATAATGAAAGGTTTATTTTCACAAAATACATTCCACAAAGGCTTCAAAGGATTCATAAATGCAGCACAACAGAATTCTTCTCTCTCTTTCTTCTCTTCCACACCTCCCAAGGGAGCTTTGTCCTCCTCCTACCCAACTCCAACTCGGCTGGATGAGATAAGACAAGATTCTTTCAATGTCATTGCATAACACATACAATGAGATTCTTTTACCCTACCTGAAACGAAGCTCAAAACTATACATAAAAAAAAAATACACACACAACTAATATCTAATATTCTCATATACAGCTCACACATTACCCAATTGTCAGCATATGCAAAAAAAAAAGTTTTTTTTTTTAAATATTGCACAAGATAATAAATAATAATGATAAATATGATATTTCACAATTATGTCTATAAGGTGTGTGATTTCAGTACAGAATTTAGTGTAGTAATCACTGTGGGGTAGAAACTGTTCATCAGTCTTGTGCTCTAATGGACCTAAATCTCTTCCCTGATGGGAGAAGTTCAAATAGTTTGTGTGCCGGGTGATACAAGTCCTTTATGATGCTGGATGTGTTCCGTAGACACTGAGAGGTGTAGATATCTTCCAAGGTAGGCAAAAGTTTGTCGTTAATTTTCTCTGCTGTTTTTATAATTCTCTGCAGAGACTTTTTCTCAGCTGCTGAACAGTTGCCATATCACATGAGTATCCTGTGAGTCAAGACACTCTCAATGAAGCAAAGACAGAAAGATACCAAACGCTTTTGTGACAGATCAACCATCCTTAGATTTCTCTGGAAGTAAAGTCACTGTTGTGCTTTTTTAACCAGTGAGTTTGTGATTATTGTCCATGTGAGATCTTCTGAGATGTGGGAAACTAAAACTAGAGACTCTCTCCACTCTGTCACTGTTTATATGCAGTGGCCGATGGTTATCCTGCTTCATCCTGAAATCAATGATCAGTTCTTTAGTTTTTTTGGTTTTAAATACCAAGTTATTCTCTATGCACCTGTCTGTAAATCTTCATACTTCCTCCCTGTAGGGAAACTCATCTCCATCAGTGATCAGTCCCACTATCGCTGTATCGTTGTGCAAATTTAATAATAGTATTAGCGTTTTGGGATGTTATGCAGTCATGAGTACAGAGAGTAAAGGAAAGGGCTCAACACACAGTCTTGTGGTGCTCCTATGCTGAGTGACAAAAGTGGGGGACCAGTGGGGCCCATCGTGACTGACTGGCCAGTTTGTTAAAAAGTCCTGTATCCACAGGCAGATGTTTTGCTTAAGTTCTTGGTCAGACATCTTGGAAAACAGTCTGCTGGGTATGACGGTATTAGAAGCAGAATTGTAATCCACAAACAGTAGCTGTCCATGTGTTCCTCGCTGTTACCAATGGATCAGTGCCGTGTGGAGGACAGTGGAAACAGCATTGTCTATTGACCTATTGCATCTATATGTGTATTGGTGAGGGTCTAGAGTGGGTGGGAGAGTGGACTTTTTGTACTTGTGGACAACTCTTTCCAGATACTTCATGATACTGGTATTGATGCTACTGGCCTGTAATCACTGAGGCAGGTTACTACAGTCTGCTTTGGAACTGGTACTATGGTAGATGTCTTCAAACAGGTAGGGACAGTGCACTGTGATAGAGAACATTTGAAGATATTTGTAAATACCTCCACTAACTCCGCAGCACAGTCTCTAAGAACCCATCCTAGGACACCATCTATGCCAGCAGCTCTCCATATATTGTTATTCCTGAATGTGCGTATAACATCAGTAGACTCTATAGTGAGTACTTGGCTGTTGGTATCAGGAGCTGGAGTGGTGGTCATGACAGTTCCTCTGTCTCTGCCATAGTGTCTGATGAAGCGGTTATTCTGCTCTGCCAGTGAGGAACTGCTGCTCCTGGTAGCTGGGTTGGTACTATTGTTTTTTTAGTGATGCCATGCATGGCATGGGTCAGAGTTGTCAAAATAATGCTTAGTTTTCTGCTTATAGGCTGCTTTGGCATCTCTAATGCCCTTCTTCAGCTTCGACCTGGCAACATGCTACTGTTGTTTATCACTGGAGTGTAAAGCCTTATTGTGACTCCTTTAGCAGTAGTCGTACACCTCTTGTCATCCACAGCTTATTGTTGGAGAAAGCACAGCTTGGTTTTATTATAACAATTATTGTTTATGCAGCTCTTTATATAAAACAGTACAGTATATCAATGTTGTCATCTTCAAATGTAGTCCAGTCAGTTCTACAGAATCATTCCTGTAGCTGCTCAGAAGCTCCCTCTGGCCATACTTGTATGTCTCTTACAGTTGGTTTGACGTGTTGATAAGAAGTCTATATACCGGGGCTAAAAACAAAGACTGCAAAGTGGTGGCAGGGGAGAGTGTAGTTAGGCAGCACAGGATGGTGGTCTGCAGGATGAAGTTGGAGATTAAGAAGAGGAGGAGAGTGAGGGCAGAGCCAAGGATCAAATGGTGAAAGTTAAAAAAGGAAGACTGCAAGGTTGAGTTTAGGTAGGAGGTGAGGCAGGCACTGGGTGGCAGTGAAGAGCTACCGAACAGTTGAGCAACTACAGCAATTGTATTAAGGGTGACAGCAAGAAGGTTGATTGGCGTGACATCTGGACAGAGGAAGGAGGAAAAGGAAACCTGGTGGTGAAATGGGAAGTACAGGAGAGTATACAGAGGAAGAGGATGGCAAAGAAGAAGTGGGATAGTCAAAGAGATGCAGAAAGTACACAAGAGTACAAGGAGATAAGGTGCAAGGTGAAGAGAGTGGTGGCGAATGAGAAGTTGGACACTAAGGAGGGAGAATAGGACCTGTATCAATTGGCTAGACAGAGGGACCGGGCTGGGAAAGATGTGCAGCAGGTTAGGGTGATAATGGATAAAAGATGGAAACGTACTCACAAGCAAGAAGAGTGTGTTGAGCAGATAGAAAGAGTACTTTGAGAGGCTGATTAATGAAGACAACAAGAGAGAGAGAAGGTTGGATGATGTGGAGATAGTGAATCAGGAAGTGCAATGGATTACCAAACAGGAAGTAAGGACAGCTATGGAAAGATGAAGAATGGAAAGGCCGTTGGTCCACATGACATACCTGTGGAAGCATGGAGGTGTTTAGGAGAGATGGCAGTGGAGTTTTTAACCAGATTGTTTAATGGAATCTTCAAAAGTGAGAGGATGCCTGAGGACTGGAGAAGAAGTGTACTGGTGCCGATATTTAAGAATGAGGGGGATGTGCAGGACTGTAGTAACTACAGGGGAATAAAACTGATGAGCCACTGCATGATGTTTTGGGAAAGAGTAGTGGAAGCTAGGTTAAGAAGTAAGGTGATGATTAGTGAGCAGCAGTATGGTTTCATGCCAAGAAAGAGCACCACAGATGTGAGTTTTGCTTTGAGGGTGTTGATGGAGAAGTATAGAGAAGGCCAGAAGGAGTTACATTGCGTCTTTGTGGACCTGGAGAAGGCATATGACAGGGTGCCTTGAGAGGAGCTGTGGTATTGTATGAAAAAGTCGAGAGTGGCAGAGAAGTACGTAAGAGTTGTACAGGATATGTACGAGGGAAGTGTGACAGTGGTGAGGTCTGCGGTAGGAGTGATGGATGCATTCAAGATGGAGGTGGGATTACATCAGGGATCGGCTCTGAGCCCTTTCTTATTTGCAATGGTGATGGACAGATTGACAGATGAGATTAGACAGGAGTCCCTGTGGACTATGATGTTTGCTGATGACATTGCGATCTGTAGCGATAGCAGGTAGCAGGTTGAGGAGACCCTATAGAGTTGGAGATATACTCTGGAGAGGACAGGAATGCAGGTCAGTAGGAACAAAACAGAATACATGTGTGTAAATGAGAGAGAGGTGGATGCAAGGTGGATGAGTTTAAATACTTGGGATCAACAGTTCAGAGTAATGGGGATTGTGGAAGAGTGGTGAAAAAGAAAGTGCAGGCAGGGTGGAATGGGTGGAGAAGAGTGTCAAGAGTAATTTGTGACAGACGGGTATCAGTAAGAGTGAAAGGGATGGTGTACAGGACGATAGTGAGACCAGCTATGTTATATGGGTTGGAGATGGTGGCACTTACCAAAAAGCAGGAGACAGAGCTGGAGGTAGCAGAGTTAAATATGCTAAGATTTCCACAGGATGTGACAAGGATGGATAGGATTAGAAATGAGTACATTAGAGGGTCAGTTTAAGTTGGACAGTTGGGAGACAAGGTCAGAGAGGCGAGATTGCGTTGGTTTGGACATGTGCAGAGGAGAGATGCTGATTATATTGGGAAAAGAATGTTAAAGATGGAGCTGCCAGGCAAGAGGAAAAAAGAAAGGCCTAAGAGAAGGTTTATGGATGTGGTGAGAGAGGAAATGCAGGTTATGGGTGTAATGGAACAAGATGCAGAGGACAGATTTGTGTCCTTATGATTCATATCATTCAGCAACCTTATCAGTATAGAGTGAATAAGTTGAGACATTTGGGTTTTTAAAAGACAATGTTTTTAAGCTTGCAAAGACGATGTCAAGATAAAATCATTTGTACTTTTATAATTGTAAAGGATTTCAAACATATTATTTACTTTTTAAAACTGGTATTCTTTTTGTAAAATTAAGTTACTCTCAAACAATTAACCCATTTATTATTATTTCATTATATTTTGTAAATAAAATATACAAAGTACAAATCTACATTCATTTGCATAATATTTGTAGTAACTTTCTACTTTTCATTGACATTATTTAACAAGAACTGTAAAATTCATTTTAATAAATTCATGTTGTGTCAGATGGCTGGGGCCCTTACCCGGCTGGGACACCTCGACAGTGGAAAGACTGAGGGAGAGAACTTACTCAGGGCGTTACCTCCCCCAGATTGGTAGATGACAGACATACAAGGTTGCAGCGGTGCCTCCGTCTCCCACAGACTCTTTGGGAATTGGAGTTTGGAACAATTCTGCTGGGTTCTGTGGACACCGCCAGGAGGCGCAGCAGGAACTGTTGGGCCCTTTGTTGCAGCACTTCTGCCACGCCATAGCAGTATTTCAGTCATATGTAAATAGCATCTTTCTGTTATGATCTTCATTGTTTTAATCATTGTTGAGTGGTTTCAAAATTTTCCTAAATTATTTATATTATATGAAGTCATGCTGGTTTCAATCCTTTTCTTATTTCTAGTTTTTCCAACTTTCAATTTTGAATACGTATTAAGCTTTGTCACATTCTTGATCTCCCAGTTTTGACCCTCACTTTGTCCTGGCTTTGACTTTATTCCACAGTCCATTATCTGCAGATCTTTATAGCTATTAAATTTCTAATTGTGACATTACACCTTCTTTATATTGTGAGATGGGGGACTGATCGCACCCCTACAAGTTAAAAAACTCTGAAAGACTACCTTCACATTGCTCCCTTGCTTGCTGGGCTTACTTGCAGCTGATCTACCGCGCAATGTGCGTGGTGCTTTGCATACTTAAAAGTCCGAACAGCACCTGTTGGTTTTTGATTGTTTGCTTTTCTCTCTCTCTGATCTTCCCTGCTCCTGACGCACACTCCTTTGAAGAGGAAGATATGTTTGCATTCTTTTAATTGTGAGACAGAACTGCCATCTCCGTCTTGTCAAGGAGCATGTTTAAACTTTTGAAAAAGAAACATGTTTGTTTGCAGTGTTTGAATAAAGTTCCTGTCTCTACAACCTCCTGTGTTTCTGTGCAAATCTGTGACCCAAGTGTGACAAGTGGTATCAGAAGTGGTTGCACAGATGAACGCCGAGGAGTTGTTTCAGATCGCTTCCTCCCAACCCGGAGGATGATCCGGTTCCTGCTCTACCTGCTAATTCCAAGGATGTGCTGATGAAGATGGGGCCTTCCGATGACCAAGAGATGTTTCTTTTGGCTTTTGAACATGTGGTGACTTTGCTGGAATGGGACAACCAAAACTGGGCTGTCATTGTCACCCCTTTTTTGTCTGGGGATGCCTTAATTGCTTTGCGGAATGTGCCTCGCGATAAACTTGGCGATTATGATTTCTTGAAGGTTGTTTTTACGAAAAACTACAAGCTTTTTGTCTAAAGATTTTGCTCTTCATGATTGGAAACTGAACATGGACGGACCCATTCGTGTGCAAATTCAAGATTTGATTCATAAAGTTCACTGCTGGTTTGAGGGAAACGAGATGGAACAAGTTATGGAAAAGGTTGTCATGAATATACTGCTGGCAGGGATACCTGCAGTTCTCCGAGATGAATTCCTTCGTTATGATGTTGAATCGTTGACGATCATAGCCAGACGTTTGGAGGGTTCTCAAACCGCTTGGAGAAAAAGAGCTAGATTTGCTGCTTCTTATGCTGTTCCACAGCCTCCGAGAGATCGCCCAGGGAATGCTCATCGCTTTGAACGGAGGTTAGAGCATCTACGTGCTGTTAACCATGATAATCGGGTTTCCTCAGGAAGACCACCAGGGAATCCAGCTGTTAACGTAGCACCCATAACTGAAGAAGCAGGAGGCCATGGACGTCACCGTGGGTATTTCAGCAGTGGAGCTGAACGAAGATGCTTCCGGTGTGATCATCCCGGCCATTTGGTGAGGGAATGTCGCCTATCCCCTGCTCAATCGATAGAAATTGCTCTCAACAAGGTTTGTTGCTCCCGTGTTCCTTATTCTTCAGATAAAAAGGATGGCTTAATGGTTTTGGTGAAGTTGGGGGACCACATGATCTCGGCATTACTGGACTCAGGAAATGACCTTTGTATTGTCAGATGGGACTGTCTTGACGGCAGGTATCTGTGTAACACTGAAACTGTAAGCATACGTTGTGTACATGAAGATGTTAAAGACTATATTGCTACAGACATGGCGTCTTCCTTTAACATATAAGGGTCGACATTTTAAAGTTTGGTCTGCTGTTTTGGACTCCTGCCCCTGGACCTTACTGATTGGCAGGAGGAATGCCCTTTTTCCTAGACTCATGACTGAATGTCGGACACCAGTCAGTGAGCCCCGCTTAGTGGGTGGGAAGAGGACGAACTGGCTGTTGGGGAAGATCTCGAGCCCCGTTTAAATATTGAACCAGAAGTGGCTGTTGGGGAAGTTCTCGAGCCCAGACTAGATATTGAACCCGATCTCTCCAGTGAGACCGAGGGTGACACCCCCTCCAATTTCCCAGAGCGGCTGGCTGGCCCATTTACAACTTCTCAATTTGCAAATGCCTCCGAACAAGAACCGAGCACTGGCAAGCAGACCGATTTTGTGCTCTTGCAGCATGCCGATAACTCATTAGAATATGCATTTAAACAGGCTTGCTCTGCTAGTGATTCTTATTATAAAGAGCGTACATCCGGGGGCTTAAAAACCCCGCAATTTCTTGAGAAAGACGGCTGCCTTTTTAGAGTGATATCAGATCATTTAGTCGGGGAATTTATTGAACGGTTAGTTGTACCTGAAGTACATAGGGGCATTCTTTTGCAATCAGCTCACTCTCACATCTTGGGTGGGCACCTGGGGACTGATAACACTACAGAACGTTCATCAAAACGATTTTATTGGCTCAATATGGGGAAAGATGTGGAGCGATTCTGTACTTCTTGTCCTGATTGTCAAATCGTCTCTGCTTATAAACCCCTTCGGCCTCGCCTTTCTCCTATGCCTATTTTGGAAGTCCCTTTCTAATGGGTGGGAGTAGATATAGTAGGCCCTCTACCTTAGACTAAAACTGGGTATCAATATATGCTTGTGTTGGTTGACTATGCAACGCGATATCCGGAAGTGGCTGCTTTGAAAAAAGCCAATCCCTCCACTGTAGCCAAAGCTTTGTGCGAGATTTTTACTCGTATTGGCATCCCTAGAGAATTTTTAACTGATCAGGGCACACCTTTTACTTCTCGCGTGATGAAACAATTGTGTGACAGCTTTGCTATTAAGAAATTGAGTACCACTGTTTACCATCCACAGACGAATGGTTTGACTAAACGATTTAACAAAACTTTAAAACAGATGATCAGGCAAGTTGGTCATGATGATCCGACGTCTTCGGATTCTGTCCTGCCTTTTATTATGTTTGCGATGCGAGAATCTCCGTAGGCGTCCACTAGCTTGAGTCCATTTGAGTTGTTTTTTGGCAGGCGTCTGCAAGGTGTCTTGGATGTTGTTCAAGAGGAATGGACAGAATTCAGGACAACAGCTTACGGGCCGAGCTTTGCAGATGGGGTAATTTCGTTGCAAGAAAGAATTTCTAAACTTTCTTCTATTGCTGTGGAGCATCAGCGATGTGAGCAGGAAACTCAGAAACGTCTTTATGATAGACGCTGTAAGTTCCGTGAATTTAAACCTGGTGATCGTGTTCTGGTACTGATTCCAACGGATCCGCACAGATTCCTAGCGAAATGGCAGGGCTCTGCCATTATTGAGAAACGTATGGGGCCGGTAAAGGTTAGAATACCGGGCCAGCACAAACCATTCCAGATTTTATATGTTAATCTCTTGAAGGAATGGCATGACCCGCAGGGGGGTACACTTCTTTGGCTGCTGTCTCTCAGACCGATGTTGTCATTGGCGATGATTTGACTGACTTGCAAAAGACAGAGTTGTTACTGTTGATTGAATGGAACACTGATGTTTTTTCAGACTTGCCAGGCATGACTAATCTTGCAGAACATAAAATCACTACTGAACCTGGTGTTAGGGTGCAGATGCACCCGTATCAGATTCCAGAAGCACAACGGAATATTGTGCACAAGGAAGTCAAAAAGATGCTGGCATTGGGTGTAGGTGCAGATCTTGCATCCTCATTCCGAGTATTCTGGGGCATATCTCGATGATGTCGTAATTTTCAGTAATGATTGGCAAACACATTTAGAACGTCTCCAGGCTGTCCTTGGAAGCTTAAGACAGGCTGGTTTGACAGGTAACCCCAAGAAGTGTAAATTGGGTATGTCTGAGACTCATTATCTGGGCTACTCCATGGGCAGGGGTTTACTCCGACCTCAATTCCGAAAAGTGGAAGAGATGCTTGCTTATCCACGTCCAGAAACCCAGAAACAAGTATGTGCCTTTCTGGGGCTTGCAGGTTATTACAGAAGATTCATCCCTGATTTTGCAAATAGGGCTGCTCCTCTTTCAGATCTTACTAGAGGCAGGAAAAACCACCCTGTTGTATGGACAGACGTTTGTGAACATGCCTTTTGTGATTTGAAAACTGCTTTGTCTTCTTATCCAGTTTTGCGGTATCCCGACTTCTCCAAGGATTTTGTTCTACAGACGGATGCAAGTGCATTTGGTGTAGGCACCGTCCTGTCCCAGGTTTTTGATGGGGAAGCGCACCCTATCACATTTTTGAGTAGAAAATTGCTTCCTACGGAGCATAATTATTTGACTATTGAAAAAGAATGGTTTACAATAAAGTGGGCTGTGGAAGCGCTTCGTTATTATTTATGGGGTCGAAATTTCACATTTGTGACAGATCACACTCCACTTCAGTGGTTATACCATCAGAAGGAAACAAACTCTCATCTCATGAGATGGTTTTTGGGTTTGCAACCTTACAGTTTTACAGTGAGGCATCGACCCGGCTCTGAACATATTAATGCTGATGTCCTGTCACACTTGTTTGAGCCTGGTTTGGAATGTCGCTTGATTCACAAAAATGTGAATAAAGCTGAGGGAGGGGGTGTGAGCGGGGGGGCTGATCGCACCCCTACAGGTTAAAAAACGCTGAAAGACTACCTTCACATTGCTCCCTTGCTTGCTGGGCTTACTTGCAGCCGATCTACGTGTGGTACTTCGCATACTTAAAAGTCCAAACAGCACCTGTCAGTTTTTGATTGTTTGCTTTTCTCTCTCTCTGACATTCCATGCTCCTGATGTGCACTCCTTTGAAGAGGAAGATATGTTTGCATTCTTTTAATTGTGAGACGGAACTGTCATCTCCGTCTTGCCAAGGAGCACGTTTAAACTTTTGAAAAAGAGACATGTTTGTTTGCAGTTCCTGTCTCTACAACCTCCTGTGTTTCTGTGCAAATCTGTGACCCAAGCGTGACAATATATTAGAAATCCTATTACTGATCTACAAAGGTAAACATCCATCCATCCATCCATTTTCCAACCCGCTGAATCCGAATACAGGGTCACGGGGGTCTGCTGGAGCCAATCCCAGCCAACACAGGGCACAAGGCAGGAAACAATCCTGGGCAGGGTGCCAACCCACCGCAGGACACACACAAACACACCCACACACCAAGCACACACTAGGGCCAATTTAGAATCGCCAATCCACCTAACCTGCATGTCTTTGGACTGTGGGAGGAAACCGGAGCGCCCGGAGGAAACCCACGCAGACACGGGGAGAACATGCAAACTCCACGCAGGGAGGACCCGGGAATTGAACCCAGGTCCCCAGACCTCCCAACTGCGAGGCAGCAGCGCTACCCACTGCGCCCAAGGTAAACATTGTGATATTTTTTTCAAATTTGAAGTAGCAAGTGTGTCATATTAAAGATGTTCTTTAATGTTTTTATTTGTTAAATTGGGGGGTGTGAATTTCTTACTAACTAAGTAACATCCATTGAATGTAATTTTGACAGAGGCATGATGAACTCCTGGCTTTCATTTGTGACATTTTACATAATTGTAAAAGTCTCACATATTTAAAAACTGCCAAATAGAATTTGTTTTTCAGTTATTTTACTTTTGTTATTACTTGTTGATCCAGCAATGAAAATCACATGGTTGATGCAGTGCAAAATCAACTCAAGATTGAGGTAACACTAAACAGATGTTACTGTAGAAGAACCTATAGATGTTTTGGAGGAAGTAAGAAAATCTCAACCCATACAAAGTACTTAATGGTACAATTTGTAGAGCAGGGTCATGAACCATTGATTACTGGTCATCTGGGTATAATAAATCAACTGAACTATTAAAATGATATGAAACAAGATATTGAGAAATATGTAAACATTTGTGAGAAGTGTAATAAATATAAATCCTGTTTGGGGTGTTCAGCAAAACATTTTCAAACCATCCAACCACCTAAATGGTAAACATTTTTTGTTTCATTTTGTGACCCCAGAACAGTGTGTCCGTCAGGATACAGCCAGATGGTCACCCAGCGATTACCGAAAGAGGTATGTGTGCAGCCAGCGTCTGAAGATGTGCTGGGCACAGCAGCACCATCACCACATGGAGCCACATCATTGGCGTGGGGGTCAGCATTTGTAATATTGTCTGAAACAGAATAAACAGACAGTGTGCTGCGACTTGCCTTTTCATGTTGACTATGATACCTGACCACTTTTTTTTTTATTTCGGGAACTGTATCACTTTCTGAACTTGTACTTTTGAGTGTCTACGCCATGCTATATCACTCCATAACTTCTTTTTCTTGCTTATACCAGTGCTTAAGCCAGTGGTTCTCAAACTGTGGGGTGGGCCCCCCTAGGGGAGTGCGAAGATGTGAAAAAAAGAAAACAAGAATCGAAAATATGAAAAATACATCTATTGAAACCAAAACAAATTAACTTAAACTACATTCTGATACTAGAAAAATTAATATAGAGTTAGATAAACGTCGATAAAAGTTAAGTAGGTATAATAAAATATGCAACTATGATATATCATTAATTAAAAAGAACAAATTGGTATTAGTGGGCTCCTTTCAAAAAAACGTTAGGGGGGCACGATTAAAACTGTTATGAAAACTCTGGTCGCAAATACTTAAAGGTTGAGAAATGCTGGCTTAAGCCAACAAATAGTACATTTTTTCCTTGCCTCCACTTTGTATTTGCTGAAATTCTTTTTTTATCCATGTGATTTTGCCATTGTCTTTTAACAAAACACAGAATGGAAAGTGATATTTATATTAAAACTAGCAAAATACCCGCGCTTCGCAGTGGAGAAGTAGTGTGTTAAAGAGGTTATGAAAAAGTAAAGGAAACATTTTAAAAATAACGTAACATGATTGTCAATGTAATTGTGTTGTCATTGTTATGAGTGTTGCTGTCATATATATATATATATATATATATATATATATATATATATATATATATATATATATATATACATACACATATACACATACATATATATATATATATATATATATATATATATATATATATATATATATATATACACATATATATATATATATATATATATATATATATATATAATATATGTGCATGTATATATATATATATATACAGTATGTATATACATATACATATATATATATATATATATATATATATATATATATATATATGACAGCAACACTCATAACAATGACAATTTGGCCGGCCGACCAAAATTACCCCAAGAGCGCAGAGACGACTCATCCGAGAGGTCACAAAAGACCCCAGGACAACGTCTAAAGAACTGCAGGCCTCACTTGCCTCAATTAAGGTCAGTGTTCATGACTCCACCATAAGAAAGAGACTGGGCAAAAATGGCCTGCATGGCAGATTTCCAAGACGCAAACCACTGTTAAGCAAAAAGAACATTAGGGCTCGTCTCAATTTTGCTAAGAAACATCTCAATGATTGCCAAGACTTTTGGGAAAATACCTTGTGGACTGATGAGACAAAAGTTGAACTTTTTGGAAGGCAAATGTCCCGTTACATCTGGCGTAAAAGGAACACAGCATTTCAGAAAAAGAACATCATACCAACAGTAAAATATGGTGGTGGTAGTGTGATGGTCTAGGGGTTGTTTTGCTGCTTCAGGACCTGGAAGGCTTGCTGTGATAGATGGAACCATGAATTCTACTGTCTACCAAAAAATCCTGAAGGAGAATGTCCGGCCATCTGTCCGTCAACTCAAGCTGAAGCGATCTTGGGTGCTGCAACAGGACAATGACCCAAAACACAGCAGCAAATCCACCTCTGAATGGCTGAAGAAAAACAAAATGAAGACTTTGGAGTGGCCTAGTCAAAGTCCTGACCTGAATCCAATTGAGATGCTATGGCATGACCTTAAAAAGGCGGTTCATGCTAGAAAACCCTCAAATAAAGCTGAATTACAACAATTTTGCAAAGATGAGTGGGCCAAAATTCCTCCAGAGCGCTGTAAAAGACTCACTGCAAGTTATCGCAAACGCTTGATTGCAGTTATTGCTGCTAAGGGTGGCCCAACCAGTTATTAGGTTCAGGGGGCAATTACTTTTTCACACAGGGCCATGTAGGTTTGGATTTTTTTTTCTCCCTAAATAATAAAAACCACCATTTACAAACTGCATTTTGTATTTACTTGTGTTATATTTGACTAATGGTTAAATGTGTTTGATGATCAGAAACATTTTGTGTGACAAACATGCAAAAGAATAAGAAATCAGGGGGGGCAAATAGTTTTTCACACCACTGTATATATATATATACACATATATTGTATACACACATATATATATAGTGTGTATACATATATATGTGTATATATATATATATATATATATATATATATATAATATATGTGTATGTGTGTATATGTATGTATATATATATATATATATATATATATATATATATATATATATATATATATATATATATATATATACATACATATACACACATACATGCAGTTTCAATAACATAGAAATCAATATAAACAACATTAACATCATTATCATATGAGAATATGAAGTAATATATAAGAAGCACATTTCATATAAATATAAATTATTAAACAGTAAAATCTTCTTCTGTAATTTGCTACCGTGGCTATTCGTTTGTCTGTCCAGGATTTTAAATCACCTGTAGCTTGCAAACCGTTTCACCTATTGACTTGAAATCTGGTACACATATAATACGTCACGTCTACTATCCGCTTTATGGGTGATGATTGTATTACTCTTTTTATCTTTATTTTATTTTATTGTAGAATCAACTCCTATCAGCGCACACCAGGGCGGCCGTGGGCGGATGCGTATGGTGTATTCACTCCACGTTATTGTGCATTGCGCTGTCACTGGTATTTTGATAAAAGAATTTGAACAACATATAAGAAGCGTATAAATTATTAAACAGTAAAACATTAACATTTAAGAAGTAAAGTTACATTAAGTACTACTGCAGTGCCTTCGGGTATACCTCATTTTTTGTTTGCCCATTACATGCTTAAATGTATACATTTTTTGGTGCACCTACCCGAGAACACGCGACATATAACCGAGCGTGGGAGAAGCATGGATTTTAAACATGCGTTGAGTTCATCTGCTGGTCTCCCTCATGGAATAACTTGTAATGTTTGACTAAAATCTACTGCGAGTAAAACGACATTACCTCCTATTTTTTTTTTTTTACGATCTCTGAGATCTTGCTTTTTTCGGTTCAAGGCTTCATAAGCTCTTTTATGTTCCATGGTGTACTTATCCCAAACCATCATCTTTGAATGTTGCAAGACTTTCGCCTTGTATGTAGATTGGGGTAATTACATTCATTGCATTCCTAGTCTGAATCACAATCTGATTGTATGGGTGGTTACCTGGCACTGTAGGGTTGCCACCCGTCCTTTAAAATACGGAATCGTCTCGTATTTGAGAATGAAATTGCGCGTCCCGTTTTGAATCAATACGGGACGGGATTTGTCCCGTATTTTTTTTAATCATTTTTTTTAAAGTAGCGTCTCATGCAAATCATCCCACACGCATTTTATGAAGATGCCTCCTTTCCTACTTTTGATTGGGTAATACTTGATGTCATCGTTAGTTTGATTGGTCTTTTTAACTGTCCAGTGAGGAGGGCGGGTCTTTTAAGTAGAGTCTGCAAAGTTTTGGCACTGGGATGTGGCACCCGCTGCAGTATGCGTCCCTTATTTTTTTGTATTAATAGTGGTAACCCTACCTGGCAGGTAACACTTATGTTTGGTCATGAAGTCGTCTAAAATCCGCCACGTGCCCTCTTTTAATCGCGAGAAGCAGATATATATAGCCAAATTCTCGCGCTTCGTTGCGGCGAAGTACTGCTTTTAATTTTTTAAGAAGAAAAGAAAACCTTTTTAAACGGATCGAAAATATACCAATAACAATTTGTTAAGGATCTGTTTTTTTGTGAACCTCGCTTTTCACAGCTGTCACGCTACGGCGTGTGTTTCGTTTATTTGACAGTATGTAGATCATGGTAATTACATTCATGGCATTCGTTTTCTGAATCACAATCTGATTGTATGGGTGGTTACCTGCCAGGTTACGCTTGTGGTTGGTCAGGAAGTCGCCTTACATCCGCCACGTGCCCTCTTTCTGTTCCCAGAAGCTGATCATAGAATGGTTTTAATAGTTTACTTTCAAATAATGCAAAGAGTATGCGACACGTGTTTCTCCCTAATTCTGGGCTCATCAGGCGTACACACTCACTGCATCCCCTCTCGGGAATCAAATCTCTATCGTCAGCGCCAGAGTTGAAGCCCCTAACGTTGCGGTCAGCAAGTCGGCTAACATCCGCCATGTGCCGTCTTTCAGTTGCGAGAAGCAGATCATTGAATGGTTGAAACTGTTGCCCCTAACGTTGCGCTACGGCGTGTGGTTCGTTTATACCTCGTGTCTTCTCATTAAACTTTTATCTCGCGAATATATTATTGCAATCCGCAGCGGGAGTGTTTCTGTAAACTTAATTTAAACTTACGTTTTACACCGTGCTTTGTTTCCCTTATGAACATGCTTGTATGCTTCACTCGCTCGCTTCTTATTGTTTTGCTCCCTTCTCAATTGTTTAATGAATTTTTCAATTGTTTAATGAATTTTTTGTTCTTCGCTGTTTGCGGCTCTTCCTTCATTTCTCCCTACTGCGTTCTTTTATCTCGCGAATATGTTATTGCAATCCGCAACGGGAGCGTTTCAATAAACTTAATTTAAACTTACAATTAACACCGTGCTTTGTTTCCCTTATGAAGATGCTTGTATGCTTCACTCGCTCGCTTCTTATTGTTTCGCTCCCTTCTCAATTGTTTAATGAATTTTTTGTTCTTCGCTGTTTGCGGCTCTTCCTTCATTTCTCCCTACTGCATTCACAGTCTTTTCATGTGATTACGTGGGAGGCGTGATGACGTGATACTCAACTCCGCCTCCCACGGCCATCGAGCTGCCGTCCATTACAGTATATTGTCAAAAAAGAGGTTCCAGTTATGACCATTACGCGTTGAATTTCGAAATGAAACCTGCCTAACTTTTGTAAGTAAGCTGTAAGGAATCAGCCTGCCAAATTTTAGCCTTCCACCTACACGGGAAGTTGGAGAATTAGTGATGAGTGAGTCAGTCAGTCAGTCAGTCAGTCAGTCAGTCAGTGAGGGCTTTGCCTTTTATTAATATGTATAGATATGCAAAATTCTGGGACAAGTCAAGGTGGGGCTATAGGCACGTGCACATGCATTAAATTTTACGTTCAGTAGGATTTATACAGGGGAAATGCATGGAGCTTGGTGTACGCACAGTTTTAAGCATCGGGAGTTTTTTGTGCATACACACATTTCAGTTTTTGTCCGTATGCCATATTTTAGTGTGAAGTCTACGCACAGTGTTATACATGCGCCCCTGGTGTTAAACTGACTATTGAAGTACACAAAACCATCTTGGTCATTGCAGTATTAGGAATGATCGTGCATCATGGCAAAGTGTGTTGTGACTGTATTTTAAACCTTAATTTTAACCTGCTGATGGATTATTTGAATTTTAACCTCTACATGAATACTGTTGGTTTTTATGGATTATTTATTGCACTGCACTGTTTGAACTTTAAGAAATTGTTTGAATAAAAGCACAATGCATATTTTACACCAGCCCTTGTTGTTAATGTGTCGTTATTGCACTAGTCTATCCTCCATTCATGACTATTAATATCCTGGGTTCAAAGGAGTGTGTCAGCTGCAGGCAATTTGTGCATCACAGGTATCCTCAGAGGATGCAATTAAATTAACCAACAAATTTGTGCAACAATATGTGAATATTGGAAGGACATTGGAATTCACTGCACTTTGAAAGTAAACCATAACATGAAAAAAAAATCAAGAAGAAAACAGCTTAATAAGAGCAGACATATCTAACTGGCAATTGTCCACATTTTGTATATTGTTGTAATGGTTTCCTTGCAGTTTCCTATTGTTTAGCAGAACACAAGGTGCCTTTGACATTTTAACATCATGCTGTGGAGTGTTAATTTTCATTGCGATATTAATTCACATTGTCCATTTCTATGTATGCAATGAGGCCTGGAGGCACTTGTAAATTTGTGGTGAGCTCATTTGTTTTTTGTTGGTAAATTAAAACATTCAACATTTTGACATTACAGTTTTTTCTAAATGACAGCATCTTCTTACATGAAGTTATGTTTGGGTAACTTTAGTATGTTATTGTGCAGAATGTTCCATTCTTAGTCACAGCACTATAGAGTATTTTGGTGCTTATATGGCCAGTCCTGAGGTGTATGCATGCAGGACGCAGTCAAGGTGCCATGCTGTGTGAAAATAAGCTGGAGGGAATCTGCTTGTTCTTTGGCATTTATTAGCTGAAAGGGGGAGCCACAATGTGTACTGAATAGGAAAATAAATGTAATTAAAACAGTAGGTCAGCCTCTTATCTTCCCACACACTCTCTTTTCAGTTAGATATTGCATGGACCTTATAATACGTCACTTAAATAAGCTTTGATATAATTTATAATATAAATATAATTCAGTTTAATTCAATGTGCATTTACATTACAAATACAATTAGCTTAATATCCATTGCTTTGTCAACTAAAAAAAATCCAATACATAGTAGCCTTGAGACAGCATTATTACTTTTTAATTTACTTTTAGTTCTTCTGTTTCTTTTGAAAGATGTAACCATATTTATCCTATTTCAATTAGTCATTATGCTAGTTTTTCACTATTGTTAAGAGTTAAACCTATCATTTCTGGGAAGTAACCAGATTACTACATGAAGTAGGAAGTTGATTTTGGAACAGCAACCAAATAGTCCTTTACTTCAGCCTCAAGCCAGGAAAAACTCCCCCAACCAGAAGGGCTGTAACATCACCAAAACCCCACCTCTACACCCATCTTTATGGTCCTTCTGCTATATAAAGCCTAGTCATCACTAAGTGGGGTACCCAATGACTTCCCAAACCATTGTTATGATCTCTTGTCTTTTTATTTTAAGATGTTCAGCAGGTATCACATGAATTTTACTTTGGGCAAAAATATTATAAAGATTGTATATGTTAAGTGTGTTTTCTTTTAGTTAACACATCCATCCAGCAATCCATTTTCTTAACCTTTTTATCTAGGGCAGGGTCACAGAGAAAGTGGTGTAAGAACATCAGGTGCAAGGTAGGAAAAACATTTCGATAGTTTGCAAGTTCATCATAGGCCAAACAAACACACTCCAGCACTGGGGCCAATTTAGCATCACCAGTCCACATAACCATATGCCTCTGGACTGTGGGAGAAAACCCATGTGGACATTTTGGGAATAAGCAAACCTCCAACTCTGCTCTCCGTATTGTGAAGAAACAGTGCTACCACTGCATCAACATGCTGCCCTTGAGCACATGTATTTTTGTTGTACGTTTTTTTCTTGCCTGTATTTGTAGATGTGCTTGTCATTTCTTTTCCATATATGGCTCCATAGCAAGTACACTATCTATTTCCCACTTCTTCCTAGGGTCCTTTTCAGTCAAATATTTATTGCAGTCCTGTGCATGTAATTGATAGTTTCCTAGAAAAAAAATGCTAATCTTAGCTGTGTTATGATGCTTTGATGTGGCTAATTGGTTTTATAAAGAAAAAGGAAAATATCTGTGTAAAAGGTGTGAATGGTATCTTCTTGTAGGTGGAGTTATGGCTATACAAGTATCCCAGTAGCAATGCCTGAGCAGACAAAGTGAAAAAGAAATGAAAGAATATTTAAGGGTTGCTGTCTGTCAGGGACAGTGTGGATTTTTTTAAGAAAAAAAAATCATGGTTGTTGTTTTTTTGATAATATCAATATAGGAATATTGATTATATTGTAAAATATATACATGCAAATTTTAACAACAGAAGTGCCTACCTGCATAAAACAATAAAAGCACTTAAAAGTAGTTTACCCAAACTTTTGGCATTCACAGAACAAAGAACAGGATTGAACAAACTTCTAAATTCCTCTAATTGATAGGTCAACAAACTCTTCATAAAGTTTTCTAACAAATTGACATAACAAAAATCATATCTTTTAAGTGATTAAAGCACATTTAGATCATGTTTTAACACATTACAAACTGAGGCTCAGTTTGGTGCTGCATATTTCAGAATCTGCAGAGCATGCAAGTGACGTCACAGCTGCATCAATGGTCCTAAATGGGGAAAAAAAGAATAATATTAACTTTAAACAATCTTGACATTACTTATCAAAAACACAAATACCTGGAGAAGGATTTTGAGTGAATTGTACTACTCATTGGAAGAACCAAAAGTTTAGTTTAGTTTAGCATTGCTGAAAATCTTGTACTTCACTGGATTTAATGAGACAGTACTTGTAGAGAAGTACATAAGTACTTTCTCCCATTAATGCAACATATCCTTGTAATGAAGATATTAAACTGGATTTTTTGGAAGAATCCGTTGGAAATATTGAGTAAAATGTACTAAGAGAAATTTATTTTTTAGGCATTGTCAAACTTTATGGGTAAAAAGGATTCTCACGGACAGACGTTGACAAGTAGTCCCAAAAGTGAAAGCAAAAGATCTGAAATGGCCCACATGTAAAGACTGGATGAGTTTTAAGAGTACATACACATAAGCTTTGACTACCCAGGAAAAAAAGGTTCAAGGTTATTTCCACACTGTAAAAGACAAGACACAATGTTTTGGTTATATAGCATTCATTAGGTGTTTAAATGAAAAGGAAAGGGAAGAGAAGGTAACATGTATAGCGGGGGAAGGAGGGAAGAAAGCCAGGGCATAGAAAAGGAGAAAAAGAGAGAAGGTGGGAAAAAGTTGCCATTAGAAAAGATGAAGGGAGGGATTAAAAAGGTAGTCAGTTATTAAGAACTTTAGAAACGTGTGATCTCAGGTAAGGGAATAGGTGGCTCTCTAGCTAAAGGATCTGTGCTGATAACTGGAAGGTTGCCAGTTCAAATCCTGGTAGTGCCAGAAGGAATGCTACTCTGTTGGGCCTGGGAGCAAGGTGTTTAACCTGCAATTGCTCCAGTGGTGCTGGACAAATAGCTGAACCTGAACTCTGATCCCCATCTTCTCTGTGTTTCTCCAGAGAATAAGTTGGGTATGCGAAAAATAACAAACTCCTAATGCAAGAAATAGTTTATGGCAAGTAAAATGGATTATTATTACCTCAAACGTAGAATGAGCTAAGCTTGTTCTGTTTTTCTTTGGTAAGTGTCTTTGAAGCACAAGGGAAGAACACAAACAGTGTGGCTGTGATCAAGTGTTTTACAATAGGTTTTGTGAGGTCTTTGAACTTAACACTAGGATTCCTGAAGCCTACGAAAAAACTCGTAATCCCGGCCCACCTTAAATCCCTTTGCACCTCTCCATCAGCGTCTTTTGTTTTGTAAATGTGTCAATCAGCAGAAGCAGCAAGCAGCCTGTTGTTCCATCCCCCACCTCGACGGAGCTCAGCTCAGGCAAAAAATTCTTCCAGCTCAAGCCAAGTCTCCTTATCTGTGTGTAATATGCCTGGAGTTATATAAGATAAATAATACAGTATTTCATTATTTGGAATACATGCTGAACTCATACCTAAAGCAGAAACTTTTTCCATGTTATACTAATAATGACAAGAAGTGTATAATGTGTGAAGACTTTAGTCCAAATATCAAATAAACACGTGCACTTTTATTCAAGAATATAACCAAAGAAAAAAAAAACATTTGATTTGTATGTTGCTGTCAATGAGTTAAAAACTCAAGCTCAAATGTCAATCGACAGGAAGTTTACATGTATTCGTGAATTGTGCAGAGGTAAGATCTGCTGCCTTATAACCCGAAGGTTTCAGGTTCGAGACTGGGAACTCCGTGTTTTGAGTAGTGAGCTGCTATTATTATTATTATTTCTACAATACAATAAAAACATACATTTGATTTGAATCTGTAATACCTGGTGTAAATTTTGGCTACTTGTAAAAGTTAGCACTTGCTTTTTTATTATTCAGTTTTATTCTCTCAGTGACATGCATGTGGTACATCGAACTTGCCTCTCCCTGTTTGAGTTGATGGCATTTATCTCCATTCTTTTCACAAGAGCAGAGATGACCACAGTAGGTGCTGTGGCTGATGCCTGCTCAGAACTATTTGTTGTACTGGCAATCAAAAATACGATGTCCTGTGACCGCTATCAGACTACCATATGGCATTTGTGCTTTATATCTGTAACAGCTGGTGTACAGCAGTCTATTAGCCGGCGAAAGTGCTGTGAAGAAGCTGTCTGTTGCTACGGTCCTGCCTTTGTCCAGTCTGATAGCGGTCACGGGACATCGTATCTTTGATTGCCGGTACAACAAACAGTTCTGAGCAGGTATCAGCCACAATGCTGCTCTTGTGAAAAGAATGGAGATAAATGCCATCAACTCAAAAAGGGAGAGGCAAGTTCGATGTACAGTAATCCCTCACCTATCGCGGGGGTACGTTCCAGAGCCCCCGCGATAGGTGAAAATCCGCGAAGTAGCGACCTACTATTTATTTTATTATTTATACATATTTTAAGGCTTTATAAACCCTTCCCACACTCTTATAAACCTTTCTCACTCTCTTGTTAACCTTTCCCCACACTCTTATAAACACTTCCTATGCTCTTAAACACTTTCTACATTCTAAACACCGCAGACCAACACTGCACGCAGCGATCAGACGTCAATGTGTCTGCACTCGCTTTGTGAAGGGGGGCAGCTGAACTCACGCTGAGCAGAAATGGACTGTGCTGCTTCTGCCAAAATGCCTGCTTGTCGCTCTGCGCGTTCGGAAGAAGGAGGAGTGTGTGTGTGCGTGTGTGAGGGCTGAACGCACGTTCGCTCAAACCCCCCTCCCCGGTGGCGCAGTTCGCATTGTCAAGGGGGTGGGGAGCTGAATGAACGCTAAGGAGAAGTGGACTTTGTGCTGGCTTTGTGCTGCTTGTCGCTCTGCCTGTCAATAATTTAAAAGCCTGTACATCACCAATTTTCCTGTCTCACTGTCTTGTCTTGCGTGAAGTTAAAATGTTTTATAATAGTGAGATGTTACTCATATCCTTAGCCCGACATCCACATATCATATGTGTTAACAAAGTGTGTTTTATAAGTTTACATGTGTTTAAAGCATGTGGGATGGGTATTTTAAGGCTTAAACTATAAAAATGTTTATTTATATGGTCTTTCTATATAGCAGATTTTCTCCTGTTGCTGATGGGTCTGGAACATAACTTCCGCGATAGGTGGGCAATCACTTGTATTTAAAAACCTGCGAAGTCGTGAATCCGCGAAAAGTGAACCGTGAAGTAGCGAGGGATTACTGTACCACGTGAATGTCACTGAGAGAATAAAACTGAATAATAAAAAAAACAAGTGCTAACTTTTACAAGTATCCAAAATTTACACCGGGTGTTACAGACTCAAATCAAATGTATGTTTTTATTGTATTGTAGAAATAATAATAGTAATAGCAGCTCACTACTCAAAACACAGAGTGCCTGGTCTCAAACCCAGGACCTTCAGTTTATAAGGAAACAGTTCTTACTTCTGCACCATTCAAGAATACATGTAAACTCCCTGTTGATTGACATTTGAGCTTGAGTTTTTAACTTATTGACAGTCACATGTAAATAGAATGTTTTTTTCTTTGGTCATATTCTTGAATAAAAGTGTGTGTTTTTATTTGATATTTGGACTAAATTCTTCACACATTGTACACTTCTTGTCATTATTAGTATAACATGGAAAAAGTTTCTGCTTTAGGTATGTTTTCAGCATTTCTTGTTTTACATTACCTTACATCCTACACTTACCCAGATCTTTGTAGACACAGAACACACATAAAATTCATGTATTCCAAATAACGATATAGTGTATTATTTACCCTATACAACTCCAGGCACATCACACGCAGATAAGGAGTCATCGCTTGAGCTGGGAGAACTTTTTGCCTGCAAGCTGAGCTCCATCAAGGCAGGGGATGGGACAGCAGGCTGCTTCCTGCTTGCTGCTTGTGCTGATCAACATATTTACAAAACAAAAGACACTGATGGTAGAGGTGTGAACAGATTTAAGGTGGGCCGGGATTACAAGTTTTTTCATAGACTTCAGGAATTCTAGTGTTAATTGCTTGAATGTGCTTCCTGAAATTGTCTCCCTCTTTTCACCTATGTAGATAAATAGACACTTCCTACAAGAAATACAGTAAATAAGATTTTTTAGACTGGCAAAAGGCCCGTGAAAGACAAAGAGAGCTTTGCTCATTTTGTTAGGCATTTAGAGGCACGCAAGGTGTGTTAAGCTAGCAGATTTAACAGGGATGCAGAAATTCAGGTGCACACCCTCCTACCTGCATTCCTAGGTAAATGACTGAACTAAAGATAGTACTAATACTTTGGTGACCTCTGTATTTCATCAGAGTTGACCTGACACCTCTACGGAAACCTCTTCTCAACAAAATGCTACCCAGATGGTCATTTATTTCAGTCTTTGTGTCAGACAGCTGGGGCCCATGCCCAGTTAGAATGCCTGGGACTGGGAGAGATACAATACCTCCCTTGGAACATGAATGGGCAGCCCCCCTGGACTGCATCAGGGCCATAGGCTTGGGGCTTGGAAACTCAACCCTGCTGGGGGCCCATGGCCCCTGCCAGGGGGTGCCTAGACAGTTCCGGAGCCCTGGACTGCAGCACTTCTGCCACACTCGGAACTGCTGCCAGAAGAGGATCCGGGTGCACCGGGAGCACTTCCGGGTGCCTATGCAGCACTTCCGCCATCCTTGGAAGTGTTGCCGGATGAGGATCAGAGAGCCCCTGGAGCACTTCAAAGTGCGCTGTAAAAGAGGCCGCCTCACTCCATTCGAGGAGCCAGAGTCGGAGGAGGAGGACAAAGCTTGTGGGAGAGGAGTGGAGGCGGCAGAAGAAAAGAAAGAGAGAAAGAAAAAGAGAGAGAAGCAAATGAGCAATACTTGTTGGTGATTTGTGCACTATCTGCTGAAAAAGGCAAGTGAAGAAATAAAAGCGTGTTGCTTTTGCACTTGTGTGGTCTGCCTGTCTGTGTCCAGGTTCGGGGAGTGGTACAGCCCCCGTTTATTCCACAGCTTGTAACTACTAAGTGAACTCTGGCTGGATATGATGGACAAAATAATGTTCCTATAAGAAGGCACTGGATCTGTAACTGAAGGGCACCTCAGTCCAGTCACCAGAAGTTATACCTTCCTTCAAAACTAGCTGCACTCATCTCTTATGTCTTTGCGTACCTGAAAGCAGATGAGTCGCTCTCTGTATGGAGGAGCTAGATGCTGATTGTCTTTTCTGTTTGTGAGCTAAAAGTTGACAAGCTCCTCTCTTTTGTATCAGAAGCCATCCACTCTCTGCAAAGAGAAAAGCTTACAAATTTCTTTGGCATGAATGATACTCTCCATAGGGTTTTGTGTTAGGATACCTTGAACTAGCTCTAAGATGCCCCCTGCAAAGCCAGGCTCTGTGGAAGTAACTGAGCCCAGTCTAAAAAGACTGAAAAGTAGCATTACTTCAAGAACGGAACTTCTGCACCTACACTCTTGTGCTTTTCCCAATGTATTTGCAGAGGACACAGCAAAAAGCCTAACAGTCAGCTCAAAAAGGCAGCATCACACCACACCACGTTACGGATAAAGGACCAAGTAGCAAACACCAGGTGTGAACTCTAATGCACAACATGGAACTCTACGGAACATAAGTGATCTGATGTTCTGAGCCACCTGGTTTGTGGCTTTGGGGTGATCACGCCTGTAATACCCAGCACTATATGTATGTGATTGTATGTTGGAACCTCTGGATTCTGGTAGCTATCTTTCATGTACATCTTGAATATCTCCTACTATGCTTCTTCTGGATTTTTTGCTGTTTTTGCTATTATCGCTCATCTGTACCAATCCACCCTGCCCCACCAATCTCACCTTCTGTGCTGTGCTACTCTGCCTCTCTACTACTATCAGATAAGTATTGCTCTACACTATATGCTGAAATATTCTCGTGGCAAACCTTCATATTAAACAGTTTGTTCAGAGCAAGTGGCCAGCCTGCAATGTCCTAAAAGACTCTGGCATTGTGCGGTACCAGAAATATTTACATTGTGTCTGGTCATTGGCAGGATTTATTCAGGAATATGACCTACTCATGGTTTTGGATATAAGAGTGTCAGTATGCCAAATTCTCAATATGCTAAAATAACCTCTGGCTATGGATATATGCACAACAGACTCTCATCAACTAATATTGTATTGTTTAACACTAGAATCCCCGAAGCCTACAAAAATATTCATAATGTCAGGCCACCTTAAATTCCCTCACACATCTTCATCAGCATCTTTGCTTTGCAAATGTGTCAGTCAGCACAAGCAGCCTGCTATCCCATCTCCCAACAAGGCAGCTGATGTCAAGTCAGACACAAAATTCTCAGAGCTGGAGGTCTGTTTATCTGGGAGTTAGGTGTCTAGAATTATATAGGGTAAACAATATATCATTATTTGGAATGCATACATTTCATGTGTGTTCCGTGTCTACAATGATCTGTGTAAAAGTAAGATGACAGGAAATGTGAGGCAAGAAATGTTGAACACATAACAGAAACGTTTTTCATGTTATAGTAATAATTGACAAAAATTTGACCTGAAGTACATAATGTGTGAAGACTGAAGTCCAAATATAAAATAAAACAGTTTCACAAAAGGTAAAACAAAATAAATGCACTTTTATTCAAGAATATAACCAAAGAAAAAGAAATTGTTCAGTGTACATGTTATTGGCAATGTGTAAAAACTGAAGCCCAACTATCAATCGATACAAAGTAGACATGTCTGTTTGGCTGGTGCAGAGGTAAGAACTGCTGTAGACACACAAACGCAGCTGAATAATTTCTTCTTTGTGTCTTGCTGAGCAAACAGACACCTCAGTGTCTATGGTGGATGTTACTTTTCCTCGCACACGGACGTTCACATCAACATGTCATTTGAAATGACATGTTGATATGAATGTCAGTTTTCAAGGAAAAGTAACATCTTTTATAAGTACCATAAATTTACACAGGATGTTACAGACACACATCAAATGTATGTTTTTGTTATATGATAATAATAATAATAGCAGTTCACTATTCAAAGCACTAAATGCAGAGAAGACACAGGATTCAAACGTATTACCTTGAGATCGCTAAACAGTAGCTTATCCACTGCGTCATCTGTGCAGATCTGTGATGGAGCAGTGTTACCACTGTGACAACTGGTTGAAAATGAAACACACAAACACACACATATGCAAATGTCTTTTATTTTGTACCGACTGATAACTGGGCTTTAGCAACATGTCAATTGAGCAATTTCTTTTTCTTCGGTTTTATTCTTGAATAAAACCATACTTATTTTGTTACACCATTTGTGAAAGTTTCTTGGATATTTGGGCTTCACACAACCTACACTTCATGTCAAAATTATGTTGTTATTAGATAGATAGATAGATAGATAGATAGATAGATAGATAGATAGATAGATAGATAGATAGATAGATAGATAGATAGATAGATACTTTATTAATCCCAAGGGGAATTCACATACTCACATACTCACATATTCACATACTCCAGCAGCAGCATACTGATAAAGAAAATATTAAATTAAAGAGTGATAATAATGCAGGTATACAGACAGACAATAACTTTGAATAATGTTAACGTTTACCCCCTGGGTGGAATTGAAGAGTCGCATCGTGTGGGGGAGGAACGATCTCCTCAGTCTGTCAGTGGAGCAGGACAGTGACAGCAGTCTGTCGCTGAAGCTGCTCCTCTGTCTGGAGATGACACGGTTTAGTGGATGCTGTGGATTCTCCACGATTGACAGGAGCCTGCTCAATGCCCGTCGCTCTGCCACGGATGTCAAGCTGCAGCTCCGTGCCGTGAGGCATCCCTCTTCTTTATGCTGCCTCTCCAGCACACCACCGCGTGGAAGAGGGCGCTTGCCACAACCGTCTGATAGAACATCTGCAGCATCTTATTGCAGATGTTGAAGGATGCCAGCCTTCTAAGGAAGTATAGTCGACTTTGTCCTTTCTTACATAGAGCATCAGTATTGGCAGTCCAGTCCAGTTTATCATCCAGCTGCACTCCCAGGTATTTATAGGTCTGCACCCTCTGCACACAGTCACCTCTGATGATCATGGGATCCATGAGGGGCCTGGTCCTCCTAAAATCCACCACCAGTTCCTTGGTTTTGCTGGTGTTCAGGTGTAGGTGGTTTGAGTCGCACCATTTAACAAAGTCCTTGATTAGGTTCCTATACTCCTCCTCCTATTACTATAACATATGAAAACATTTTCTGTTTTAGCCATGTGTTCAGCATTTCTTGCCTCACATTTCCTCTGTCATTCTATATTTACACAGATCATTGTAGACATGGAACACCTGAAATGTATGTATTTCAAATCATGATATTGTATTACGTATACAATTCTTTATAATTCCAGATAAACAGCTCAACACAGACTTCAGCTGTGAGGATTTCAGCAGGTTGATGCCTTCATCTGACTGAATGCGGGGTGGGGGGTGTAGCAGGCTGCGTTCTGATAATCTACACATTTGCAAAACGAAAGCAGGCTGTTAGTACAGTGATAAGGAGCTATGAGCTTCTTACCATATGTCAGGAAAATTTAAGGAGGTCAGGGACAACAAAAAAAATTGTAAGCTTCAGGAATTCTAGTGTTAACCGAAGATCTCTTAATGGCAAAGCTTAGGTGCTTTGAATTCATTACAGATTCCAACTTTGATATGATATGAATAACAGAAACCTGGCAAAAACCAAATGACTTTATGTGTTTCCCGGAGGTGACACCATCCAGATATGTTTAGTACTTAGAGGCTCTTAGCTCAAGACAAGGCGAAGAGGTCACAGTAATTGCTAGATTGGAGTTAAATATCAAAAGAATCCCAGTTGACTGTCCATTGTCTTTCAAGTGTTTGGCTCTTAAACTAATAGGAAAATCTGGGCCTGTCTTACTTATTGTTGTCTATTTTCCCCCAAAATACAATGGGTCTTTCTTATCTGACCTGACTGATCTTTTAACCCACTTCGATTCCCTCTCCCAGAGAGTCATTCTTCTTGGCAATTTCAACATCCATATTGACACTCCTACATGTAAACTAAGTCCTTACTAGACTGTTTTGATTTGGTGCAACATGTTAATTTTCCTTCCCACTCTTGTGGTTATATATTGTACCTGATCTGCACATTTGGCTTATCTGTCTGCAACACTTATAGCAGTGATTTGGAACTCTCTGATCATAAAGTAGTTTTTTTCACTGTCTCATTAACTCTCCCTCCTCTTACCTGTAAATGACAAATTTCTTTCAGAAACCTTAAAAAATCTGTACCTCTATCCTTGCTGAATCCATTTCTGATCTTTTTCTGTTTTCCCGTGTTCTATCAACGCTAGATAGTCTTGTTGAATACTATAGTTCAACCCTATATTCAGCACTAGATAAAATAGCTCAATTCAAACATAAGGAAGTTTCCTATAAGTGTTCCACTCCATGGTATAATTCAGAATTATGGTTTATGAAAGCAGCTGGCCGACACCTTAAGAGAATGTCATGTAAGACTGACCCCACTATGCATATACAGGCATTCTCTGATCATCAAAGGGCTTACAGGGATGCACTAACTGCAACTAAGAACACACATTATGACAGAATAATAAAAAGTGGCCATGATAACCCAAGGACTTTGTTCTCTGTAGTTAATGAAGTAATAAAGTTAAAGATCTAAGTAATTCAACTAACATAAATCCATCATCCATTTATATCTTTCATCATCTTCCCATGCCATCCAGCTCCCTTTCTAAATTTTCACCTGTCACATCTGCATTTGTTAATGACCTGCTTTGTAAGATGAGGTCAACTACTTGTGTACTGGACCCCATCCCCACCACACTTCTTAAATTCTGCCTTCGTGCCATAATCCCAACTGTTACAACAATAATAAATACCTCCTTTGACACCAGCTTTGTGCCGGCCACTTTTAAAATCGCTTCTGTAATCCCAATATTAAAAATGTTTGGTCTTGATGCTGAAAATCTTTTGGCCTGTCTCTCATTTACCGTTTCTGTCCAAAGTTTTTGAGCATGTTGTAGCCTCCCAACTCACCATTTATTTGATTTCTAATAATTTGATGGAACCCTTTCAGTCTGGTTTCAGAGTGCAGCGCAGCTGTGAAACTGCCCTGCTTCAAGTAATCAATAATTTTCTCATGGCAGCAGACTCTTGCAAAGCCAGCATTTTAATTCTGTTAGACCTCAGTGCAGCTTTTAACACTGTCAGACATGACATTATATTGTCCAGAATGGAGAACATGCTGGGTATCTCTGGCACTGCCCTCCAGTGGTTTAAGTCCTATTTTAAGAATAGGCAAGAGTTTGTTAGTCTTGGTAACAGCAGATCCAGCTCAGCACCAGTAACACAAGGAGTTCCTCAGGGATCTGCCCTCTGTTTTTCTGTATCTATATGCTTCTCCTTGGTCATATCATTCATAGCTTTGGACTGGGTTATCATTTTTTATGCAGATGATACTCAACTCTATTTCAAAGTTAAAAGCAAAACTTCATCAAAGCTTTCTCAGCTCACAACTTGCCTCAGTGAAATTAAAATCTGGGTGGAGTGTAACTCTTTAAAATGAAATTATTGTAACAAAACTGAACTCCTGCAAATTGGCACTAAAGCACAACTTAAAAAAAATGAGCTTCTTTTCAGTCACTTTTGATGGTGATCTCATTAGACCTCCTTCTAGTGCAAAGATTCTTGGTGTCATTTTTGATTTCTGCATTTCTTACTCCACCCACATAAACCACATTAAGAAACTTTGTTACTTCCACCTCCATAACATATTCCATGCTTACCTCTACTTTTCTAATGTTTAGAAACTTGTCCCTACTTGTATCACATCCCATTGTAACTCCTTACTGGCAGGTGCCCCTTCAATTCTTATAGCTCATCCCCAGTTAATTCAGAACTCTGCTGCAAGAGTCCAAACACTGACCAGCCACAGCAAGCACATAACACCCATCCTGCTTTGCCTTCACTGTCTCCCTCTGTCTTACAGGATCAAGTATAAAATTTCATTAATAACCTACAAAGCTTTAAATGGCCTCACACCAGACTATATCACTGACCTTCTCCATCACTATGCTTCTATTCAGCCACTAAAGTCCTCTGATTCTGGCAATCTTGTTGTGCCCCACACTAACCTCCACTCTATGGATGCTATTTTACAGATAGTATTATACTCTGGTTTATTCTTTCTTTTATTCTATTTAAGTTTTTGTATATATTGTGTTTATTTGTTTATTGTTCTATGCAGAAACTATTTTTATCATTTTGTTTGAAGCACCTTTGTCGTAACTAACCCGCAACTGGAGGTGTGCTGCTTGTAGTTAGGACCGACTAGGACTGTAGTTGAAAAAGAAAAAAAAACATACTGTACTAAGATGTCCAGATGTTAAAACTAAAGAAGTTGCAGTTTGGAGCTATGTAAGGCAGGATAACGCTCTATCTTTTACACATTTATTCAGTGTGCAGCGAAGCGTTTTACTGTAAATCGTGCTGTACCTATGAGAAGATTTTTACAGAGACAAATGATGTTAAGGGAGGAGTTTGCAAGTTTTCTTGCCAACTACAATTCACGTTCATGTGTAAGGTGAAAATAAAAACATGTTTTGAACTCAAATGGTATTGAATGAAATGAGAATTGCACTATCTGACATGTCACATTATTGACATCATGTCTGTTTTCCATGCTTAGGCATGTTTAGCTACCACACTGTTCCCGAATCCTATTGAACTGTGCTCGGGCCCCACCTCTTCAATGCAGGCCATAGCACGGTATGGTTGGCGATCAAATAGTCAAGCAAACTAGACTTTATGGTGTTACATACAGACAAACGTGGTCAGGCACAGAACGAATTACCAGTGTGAGTACACCCTAAGGTATTGTGAAAGAGGAAGAGAGCTTTTTAGTATGCCAGAGATATAAAGAGTTGTGGAGAAAGTAACTGTGTGAGTAAGTTGGTTTGTACTAGATTTTGAGTCCTGGGAAGCAAAACTGGTATCTAAAAATGGAAGAGATGGTAGAAATGTTAAATCATTAATGAATTCCTCTAACCAGCTGATATCAAAAGAGACAGCATTGAGGATAACACCCAGATCTGCTAGTATTAATAAAGGGTTTATGGCAGGATCCTGGACTGGATGTTGTGACGGTCCAGGTCAGCTTCACGCTCTCTGCTGCTTCCAGGAACTTTTCAAATCCATAAATGTCGATAGTCATGTTCTGAGATGAACCAGGCTAATGAGGATACATACATTCAGCAAGGGTTTGGTGCAAAACTTTCAAGTGCTTTTATTAAAAACAAAGTGTTCCAAAGTGCAGTGTATAAAAATCTTCCCAATAAATAAATAATCCAATAAAATCAATGAACACAGTGGTTAAAATCCAAATAAATATATTTCAATAACAACAAGGTTAAAACACAGAGCAGGATACAGTTCTGTAAAAACTCACAAGCCCTGGTGCGTCCTTCTTAAAACTAACATCTCCTCTGCTGATCCCTCATGGAGTCCTCCAACCAGAGAAGACATCCTTCCAACAGGCATAGCCAACCTATTAACTGCCTCAGGCCTCTGGAGTAACCACAGGCTCCTTCAGGGTATTGCCCTGAGCCTTGTTCCTCCAACTCTCTTTGCCACTTCTCAGCCATATGAGGAAGCCCTCCTGAAGCAGTCAGTCACTCCTGGTCACCAGATGGCTCAGCAGGAGCGACAGCCACCCGCTCTACTCCTGGGACTCTTCTTTGCTACCTGCCTCTATTCCTTCTTGCACTGGTTCTTCTCTCAATCTTGCCTTCTTTCTACCATCTGAAACCTCCATCTCTCTTTTTTCCCATTCTCCCATTCTTTCCCATGCAGGCTTCTTTTATACTGGCTGATTGGGTGCAGGTGTGGTTCTCTGCCTAATCTGAGGTGTGAATGAGGCACCTGACTGGTTTGCTCACATTTGCACATGAGTGCATGATTAGCCAAGCACCCCAATCAACCCCTGAACAATGTGCTCTCACACACATGCACCCGATCAGTGCCTACATGCTCTGGCGCCCAATTATTTATTTAAAAACCCCACTTCGCCATAGACCTCATATCACGTTAAATGTTTGTCTGAGGCCGACGAGGCCTTCATTGAGAGGAGTCACTGTGTACAGAGATAAAAAGATAAAGATAAAGCAGTCAGGACTATTAAATGATCAAGAGCTGGAGAGTGTGATTAGTATCTTACAACCATGAAGGGAAACCTTCTCATGAGACAGTTAAGGAAAACTGAAATATGAGTACTGGGCCAGTTACTTGCACAAACAATAGGGTGTCCAGGATTGTCCGGTTTGTGGATTTTGAAAAGAAGACTGAGATATTTGAGGGTTTTCAACAATAAGGTAGTTAGCATTTGGAGGCAATTCTTTTTTTGCTGATGAGAAGAAAAATGGTAGAACTAACCTCCTGCTGTAAAACATTTTTGGATCTTATGAGAGGGCAAGATGAGTGGCTGCATTAGAGTGATGTTTTGAAGCTTCTGCGATATAAAAGTCCTTCTGCCAGACTACTACCACACTCAAGATTATGACAATATTGTCTCAATGGCAAAGTGCTGGTAGTACCTGAGTTTCACCTTTGATAAGGTTGGACTCGTGTTTGTTGGAACAGGAAAGCATACTAGGAAATTGTTTAGAGATGATGAAATGATCAACAGATACAACATGTCAAGTTGGTGGGGTCCAGAAACTCTACTAGGCAGTAATGAAGTTGATGGTTTCAGAGAGAGGATCACTCTCTCACTTTCACAGGATAAACCAGGAGTACTGTTTTCTTCTTCAAATTGTGCTGTGAAATGAATCCTACAATAAACAGTCAATGTTAACTTGGGTATTGTCCAAGATTTTTGGTATTTATTTTTGAACAAAAGGCAGACTTTTGCTAAATAGGGTTCATCCATTCTGTGAAAGAAGAAGGTCAGAGGATAGAGTTACTATGTGATTATTGTTGGAGGGAATGTGGGAAGTTTCCTTCTCTGGCTTGTTTTTCAATAAGGAGTTGAGATTGGTCTGCTTTTGTGTGTTGAATAAATTGTACAGTCTGGAATTCAAAGTTCTAATGAAGATGGTAAGGAAAGAAAATTACTGAAGAGCAGTGCAATGCGAGCGGCAAGGTGGCGCAGTGGTAGCACTGCTGCCTCGCAGTAAGGAGACCTGGGTTTGCTTCCCGGGTCCTCCCTGCGTGGAGTTTGCATGTTCTCCCCGTGTCTGCATGGATTTCCTCCAGGTGCTCTGGTTTCCTCCCACAGTCCAAAAACATGCAGGTTAGGTGCATTGGCAATCCTAAATTGTCCCTAGTGTGTGCTTGGTGTGTGTGTGTGTGTGTGTGCCCTGTGGTGGGCTGGCTCCCTGCCTGGGGTTTGTTCCTGCCTTGCGCCCTGTGTTGGCTGGGATTGGCTCCAGCAGACCCCCGTGACTCTGTGTTGGGATATAGCAGGTTGGGAAATGACTGACTGACAGTGCAATGCAGATGGTTCTTGGCTTCCTTAATACTGTCATTACATTACCTGCCTTCTCCCAGTATGTGGATTGTAACACCCGGGGAAATCGGATTATTGACCTACTTTATGCAAACGTTAAGGACGCATACAGCGCCACCCTGCTGCCTGCACTTGGGAAAGCAGATCATAACCTGGTTCTGCTTCCGCCTTACTACAAACCAAGAGTGAGGGAGCTACCTACAACCACACGCTCATTCAGGATGTGGTCCCCTGAGGCAGCACAGGCTCTGAGAAACTGCTTTGGAACTACGGACTGGGATATCCTGCAGGGGTCACATAGTGAGAACATTGAGGAGGTTGTTGACTGCACTACTGACTACATCAACTTCTGTATGGACATTGTAGTTCCAGTAAGAACAGTACGCTGTTATGCTAACAACAAGCCATGGATTACAAGTGACATCAAGGGCCTTTTGAACCAGAAGAAAAGGGCTTTTAAAAGCGGTGATCAGCATGAGCTCAAGCGGGTGCAGAAGGAACTCCAAGTCCAGCTCAGGACAGCAAAGGAGCAGTACAGGAGAAAACTGGAGCAAAAGTTGCAGAATAACAGCATGAAGGAAGTGTGAGATGGGATGAAGATCATCACTGGCTGCAGCTCAAAGCGGTGCCTCCATCGAGAGAGACAGGGAGAAAGCAAACCTGATGAACAACTTTTTAGCAGGTTTGACCACCCTAACCCACTCTCACTCTCACCTCAGAGTACTGCATCCTCCTCCCATCCTTCTGCTGATACCAGCATAGGAGAGAGTTTTCTCCCACCCACAATTACAGTAGCCCAGGTAAGCAGAGAGCTGAGGAGACTTCGTGCCACCAAAGCAGTGGGTTCAGATGGAGTATCACCACGACTGTTGAAGGCCTGTGCATTGGAGCTGGGGAGTCCTCTACAGTGCATCTTCAACCTGAGCCTGGAACAGGCGAGAGTCCCGAGGCTTTGGAAAACATCTTGCATCACCACAGTCCCAAAGGTATCACGTCCTGGTGAGCTGAATGACTTCAGGCCTGACGCCCTGACGTCACATGTGATGAAGACCATGGAGCGGCTTCTGCTTCACCACCTGAGGCCACAGGTCCGCCATGCCCTTGACCCTCTGCAGTTCGCATACCAGGAGAAGGTTGGAGCGGAGGATGCCATCTACATGCTACACCGATCCCTCTCCCACTTGGACAGTGGCAGTGGTGCAGTAAGAATTATGTTTCTGGACTTCTCTAGCACCTTCAACACCATCCAACCTCTGCTCCTTAGGGACAAGCTGACAGAGATAGGAGTAGATTCATACCTAGTGGCATGGGTCGTGAACTATCTTACAGACAGACCTCAGTATGTGCGTCTCGGGAACTGCAGGTCTGATATTGTGGTCAGCAGCACAGGAGTGCCGCAGGGGACTGTGCTTTCTCTGGTCCTGTTCAGCCTATATACATCGGACTTCCAGTACAACTGACGTGCAAAAGTTCGCTGACGACACTGCTATTGTGGGCTGCATCAGGAATGGGCAGGAGGAGGAATATAGGAACCTAATCAATGACTTTGTTAAATGGTGTGACTCAAACCACCTACAACTGAACACCAGCAAAACCAAAGAGCTGGTGGTGGATTTTAGGAGGCCCAGGCCCCTCACGGACCCCGTGATTACAGGTGACCGTGTGCAGATGGTACAGACCTATAAATACCTGGGAGTGCAGCTGGATGATAAACTGGACTGGACTGCCAATACTGATGCTCTGTGCAAGAGAGGACAGAGCCGACTATACTTCCTTAGAAGGCTGGCGTCCTTCAACATCTGCAATAAGATGCTGCAGATGTTCTATCAGACGGTTGTGGCAAGCGCCCTCTTCTACGCGGTGGTGTGCTGGGGAGGCAGCATAAAGAAGAGGGATGCCTCCCGCCTGGAAAAACTGGTGAGGAAGGCAAACTCTATTGTAGGCACGGAGCTGGACAGTTTGATATCAGTGGCAGAGCAACAGGCACTGAGCAGGCTCCTGTCAATCATGGAGAATCCACTGCATCCACTGAACAGTATCATCTCCAGACAGAGGAGCAGCTTCAGCAACAGACTGCTGTCACTGTCCTGCTCCACTGACAGACTGAGGAGATCGTTCCTTCCCCACACTATGTGACTCTTCAATTCCACGGGGGGTAAACGTTAACACAATACAAGCTTATTGACTGTTATACCTGCCTTGCACTCTCCACCTTGCATTTTTTAATTTGCACTGCATTTTTATCACTCTTTAATTAATATTGTTTTTATCAGTATGCTGATGCTGGAGTATGTCATTAATAAAGTATCTATCTATCTATCTATCTATCTATCTATCTATCTATCTATCTATCTATCTATCTATCTATCTATCTATCTATCTATCTATCTATCTATCTATCTATCTATCTATCTATCTATCTATCTATCTATCTATCTATCTATCGTCTCTAAGTGTAAGTAGTTGTTTAAGGGAATGAATGGTGGAGCGTTTGATTTTATGGGAAAATTGGAGACAGAGACTCTTCATATTGTTCTGGCATTTGGTTGAAATTGACTGCTCATACCGGTTACTTCATGAAAGCAGGGGTGTTTAGATTAGTTTAGATTAGGTACACTTAATTAACCCCAAAGGGAAATTCAGACTCATACAACAGCAGAAGCATTAAAAAAACAAGGATACAGACTTACAGGACAAATAATACAGCCAATCAGTCAATTGATAAATAAATAAATGTATATTGTGTAGAAATTTAAAAATGAACTTAAAGAGTACATCAGGAGGAAGTATTAAATTGCTTGATAGCAGTGGGCAAAAAAGACTCCCAGAGGCAGTTCTTAGCACACCCTGGTGGAATGAGCCTGTTGCTAACAGTGGCTAAAAGTGCTCTAAGAGAGTGCCTCCTGGACAGGATGGAGAGAATTTTTCAAGATGACATCCAATTTTGCCACTATCCTCTTTCCCATAACAGCTTCCAATGTGTCCAGGGTTAGCCCTGTGGTGGAGCAGGCTTTCAGGCATTGTGCATTTTATGAGTTCAGGTTGCTTCTCCTGGAGACTGCAGTGTAGAAGACCATACTGGTAATGGACAGGTAGGACATTTCCAGTGGCTTGCTGCACACATCAAAAGACAGAATCTCCTTAGGAAGTATTGTCTGCTCTGGACCCTTCTTGTACTGCACCACTGTGTTGTCAGACCAAATTGTTTTTGTGGACCCCAAGGTATTTATAGCTCTGCACCACTTCCCTACCCTTCTCCTGAATGGTGACCGGTCTCAGAGAGCTCTTTTGTCTTGCTGATCTTGAGTTGCACAATACAAAGTCCTCCACAATCTTCCTGTACTCTGACTTATCTCCATTATTAATGCAGACTATGATGGAAGATTCGTCTGAAAATTTCTGTAGGTGGTAATTTGCAAAATTTACTTCAACAAAAAATAGATTACCATTTTTTATCACTCTGGTTCAATTTAAATCCTTTTATGACAGTAGTAATCAGCTTCTTAAGAATTTTGGCTTCTTTTTGTTAAACTTAACAATTTTAATCTTTCCATCCACACTTTTACAAAGCACTGAGAATTGTATTATACTGTATTCTGGATATCTGGCCCTAGAAGTTCAATCACCTCTACACCCTCAATTCTGTTCTGATTATTATAAAACAATAAATCCAGACAGGCTTCACCCCACGTTAGTGCTTTAACATACTTTGTTAAAAAACGGTCACTGATTACTTCTAAAAACTCCTGCTCTTGTGCTCCACCATTTGCAAGGTTATCCCAATTAATATTCGGATAGTTAAGTCTCCCATGAGTATAATATCCCCTTGTAAACTGGCCTTTTTAATATTACTAAAAAGAAATGTGTATTAAAATTAGTGTCTGCATTGGGTGGTCTATAACACACTATTAAAATAAGGCCTGTTTCCCTAATTGGTTTCCAGGCAATGCCACATGTCCTCACTAATGTGGGGCTCATCGTCCAACTGAAGAGGACTTGTGTTTAAATTCTGTTTGACATAAACAGCAACCCCACCTCCTTTTCTGTTCTGTCTATCCTTCCTAAAAATCTGTATCCCTCTATGTTATACTCATCCCAATGTCTGTTATTTAGCCAGGTTTCTATTATTGCTGTAATGTCATAATTATGCTTTGCTACATACAGCTCCAGATCAACTGCCTTATTTTTGATACTTCTAGCATTAAGGCAAGCTATTTTTAATGTGCTACTCCTCTTACATTTAAATGTTCGGTTAGAATTTACATTACTACTCATTTTTATTTTTATACTATTGTTTGTTCCTCCATGTACAGTTCTAAACCTGGCCTGTCCTAAACTCCCTGCCTCCCCATTCTCTAGTTTAAACAATCCTCGACTAGCCTACTCACATGCCTCCCCAATATATTGGTGCCCCTCCAGTTCAGATGTAAGTCCTCATGGTGGAACGGGTCCCATCTATTCCAAAAGTAGTCCCAATGCCCCAAAAACCTATACCCAGTTCGCTACTATAACATAGGCCCACCAACTCCTCCAGCTCAGTGACCCTGAGCTCAAGGTGCTAAATCAGTTGGCATCTCCTGCAGATATATCCCCCATAGAACACATACTGTCATCTAAAAAGTCCAACATCGAACAGAACTTGCATTGCACTGGCCTCGTTATTAAAATTTGATTTAACTATTTTACATGTTCTGGCCCCTTAAGCTCCTGTAATATTCTCCCTCTCAACTACTTGCTGTTTGTCTTTCTATGAGGTTAACTTTACCCTTTTCTGTCTGTTCACCTAACTCTGCTCTCTTCTTATTCCTTACTTAAACAGTCTCCACTTGCATCATGTATATTTCCCCGTATTAATGAACCCTTACACTGTCGCCCACATAACTGCTCTACTTCCAGACCACTAAGAACTGTTCAATCTAAAATAAATAAATACATAAAATTTGCGTAGTGCCTGATCAGGTGTTTTAATGATGGCCACTTTCCCACACACCACTGAGCCTTCCCCTTCATTGCTTTAAAGTCAGCCGTGGCCTTTTTTTAAACTAAGGAATCACTGTTTCTGTTGCGCCTTTGAAGTATAATTACCACAACTAACAAAGAACTTTCTCCCTGTTAAGTAAGACTCAGACCAATTTAAGATATTGCTAGAGAGGCCCAACCACAGACTAAAATGATTTATAAGAATATTGTGATCAATGGTATTAAATGCTGCACTCAGATCTAAGAGGACGAGAACGGAAAAAAAGGCCTCTGTCTGCATTAACCACAAGTCATTTACTACTTTAACCAGACTGAAACTTATCAAGAATAGCATGTTTATTCAAGTGATCATTTAGCTGAGTAATGACTGCTTTTTCCAGAATTTTACTTAAGACTAGAATTACCAGAGCCTACGAGAAAACTCTTAAATCCGGCCCACCTTAAATCCGTTCGCACCTCTCCGTCAGCGTCTTTTGTCCTGTAAATGTGCAGATTAAGACAAGCAGCAAGCAGCCTGCTATTCCATCCCCCCACTGTCACAGACCATGCACAATGTTCTCCCAGCTCATGCCTTGATTGATTATTTGGGAGTGAAGTGCTGGAGTTTTCGAGTGGAATAGATCATTATTTGGAACACATGCATTTCATGTGTGTTCCATTTCTACAGTAATCTGTGTAAACACATTGTTAAAACAGAAACTTTTTCATATTTTAGTAATAAATGTTAGAAAATGTAGGCATAAACTATAGAATGTGTGAAGCCTGAAGTCCAAAGATCAAATAAACACTTTCACAAAAGGTTCAAGGATGATACAACAGCTTTCGTGGCATAGCAGTAAGATTTGCTGACTTGTAATCAAGAGTCCCCAGTTCGTTCCCAACTGCCTCCTATATTTGCCATTTTCAGTACTGAACTGCTCTTATCTATACTAATTAATAAAAGGCAAAGCCCTCACTGACTCACTGACTGACTGACTGACTCATCACTAATTCTGCAACTTCCCGTGTAGGTGGAAGGCTGAAATTTGGCAGGCTGATTCCTTACAGCTTACTTACAAAAGTTAGGCAGGTTTCATTTCGAAATTCAACGCGTAATGGTCATAACTGGAACCTCTTTTTTCACAATATACTGTAATGGATGGCAGCTCGATGGCCGTGGGAGGAGGAGTTGAGTGTCACGTCATCACGCCTCCCACGTAATCATGTGAAAAGACTGTGAACGCAGTAGGGAGAAATGAAGGAGGAGCCGCAAGCAGCAAAGAACAAAAAATTCATTAAACAATTGAGAAGGGAGCGAAACAATAAGAAGCGAACGAGTAAAGCATACAAGCATCTTCATAAGGGAAACAAAGCACGGTGTAAAACGTAAGTTTAAATTAAGTTTATAGAAACACTCCCGCTGCGGATTGCAATAACATATTCGCGAGATAAAAGAACGCAGTAGGGAGAAATGAAGGATGAGCCGCAAGCAGCGAAGAACAAAAAATTCATTAAACAATTGAGAAGGGAGCGAAACAATAAGAAGCGAGCGAGTGAAGCATACAAGCATCTTCATAAGGGAAACAAAGCACGGTGTAAAATGTAAGTTTAAATTAAGTTTATAGAAACGCTCCCGCTGCGGATTGCAATAACATATTCGCGAGATAAAAGTTTAATGAGAAGACACGAGGTATAAACGAACCACACGCCGTAGCGCAACGTTAGGGGCTTCACCTCTGGCGCTGACGTTCAAGATTCGATTCCCGAGAGCGGATGCAGTGAGTGTGTACGCCTGATGAGTCCAGAATTAGGGAGAAACACGTGTAGCATACTCTGCATTATTTGAAAGTAAACTATTAAAACCATTCTATGATCTGCTTCTCGCAACTGAAAGACGGCACATGGCGGATGTTAGCCGACTTGCTGACCGCAACGTTAGGGGCTTCAACTCTGGCGCCGCAAACAGCGAAGAACAAAAAATTCATTAAACAATTGAGAAGGGAGTGAAACAATAAGAAGCGAGCGAGTGAAACATACAAGCATCTTCATAAGGGAAACAAAGCACGGTGTAAAACGTTAGTTTAAATTAAGTTTATAGAAACGCTCCCGCTGTGGATTGCAATAACATATTCGCGAGATAAAAGAACGCAGTAGGGAAAAATGAAGGAAGAGCCGCAAACAGCGAAGAACAAAAAATTCATTAAACAATTGAGAAGGGAGCGAAACAATAAGAAGCGAGCGAGTGAAGCATACAAGCATCTTCATAAGGGAAAAAAGCACGGTGTAAAACGTAAGTTTAAATTAAGTTTATAGAAACGCTTCTGGGAACAGAAAGAGGGCACGTGGCGGACGTAAGGCGACTTGCTGACAAACCACAAGCGTGACCTGGCAGGTAACCACCCATACAATCAGATTGTGATTCAGAAAACGAATGCCATGAATGTAATTACCACGATCTACATACTGTCAAATAAACGAAACACACGCCGTAGCGCGACAGCTGTGAAAAGGGAGCTTCACAAAAAAACAGATCCTTAACAAATTGTTATTGGTATATTTTCGATCCGTTTAAAAAGGTTTTCTTTTCTTCTTAATAAAAAATTAAAAGCAGTACTTCGCCGCAACGAAGCGCAAGAATTTGGCTATATATATCTGCTTCTCGCAATTGAAAGAGGGCACGTAGCGGATGTTACAATCAGATTGTGATTCAGACTAGGAATGCAATGAATGTAATTACCCCGATCTACATACAAGACGAAAGTCTTGCAACATTCAAAGATGATGGTTTGGGATAAGTACACCATGGAACATAAAAGAGCTTATGAAGCCTTGAACCGAAAAAAGCAAGATCTCAGAGATCGTAAAAAAAAAAAAAGGAGGAAATGTCGTTTTACTCGCTGTAGATTTTAGTCAAACATTGCCAGTTATTCCACGAGGGAGACCAGCAGATGAACTCAACGCGTGTTTAAAATCCATGCTTCTCCCACAGTCGGTTATATGTCGCGTGTTCTCGGGTAGGTACACCAAAAAATGTATACATTTAAGCATGTAATGGGCAAACAAAAAATGAGGTATACCCGAAGGCACTGCAGTAGTACTCAATGTAACTTTACTTCTTAAATGTTATTGTTTTACTGTTTAATAATTTATACGCTTCTTATATGTTGTTCAAATTCTTTTATCAAAATACCAGTGACAGCGCAATGCACGATAACATGGAGTGAATACACCATACGCATCCGCCCACGGCCGCCCTGGTGTGCGCAGATAGGAGTTGATTCTACAATAAAATAAAATAAAGATAAAAAGAGTAATACAATCATCACCCATAAAGCAGATAGCAGACGTGACGTACTATATGTGTACCAGATTTCAAGTCAATAGGTGAAACGGTTCGCGAGCTACAGGTGATTTAAAATCCTGGACAGACAAATGAATAGCCACAGTAGCAAATTATAGAAGAAGATTTTACTGTTTAATAATTTTTATTTATATGAAATGTGCTTCTTATATATTACTTCATATTCTCATATGATAATGATGTTAATGTTGTTTATATTGATTTCTATGTTATTGTAAGTGCATGTATGTGTGTATATGTATGTATGTATGTATGTATGTATATATATATATATATATATATATATATATATAATAATATATGTGTATATGTATATATAATATATGTATATATATATATATGATATATCTGTATATGTGTGTATATATATATATATATATATATATATATGGTTGAAATAGTTTACACAAGCGTTACCTGGTAGGTAACCACCCATACAATCAGATTGTGACACAGACTACGAATGCCGTGAATATATATATATATATATATATATATATATATATATATATATATATATATATATAATATATGTGTATATGAGTGTGTATATATATATATATGTGTATATGTGTGTGTGTATATATATAATGTGTGTGTGCGTGTGTGTGTGTATATATATATATATATATATATATATATATATATATGTATATATATATATATATATATATATAATATATGTGTATATGTATATACTGTATATATGACAGCAACACTCATAACAATGACAACACAATTACATTGACAATCATGTTACATTATTTTTAAAATGTTTCCTTTACTTTTTCATAACCTCTTTAACACACTACTTCTCCGCTGAGAAGCGCGGGTATTTTGCTAGTTGTTAATATTATATACATTTGGTGTGTGTCTGTAACAGCTGCTGTACATTTATAGGACTTGTAAAAGTTACCTTTTTTCACTTTTATTCTCTCAGTCACGACCACGATGCATACTATAGCCCCCCCCACCCCTCCCCCCACTCAGGGATCTGACACTGTTACTTTTTATCTGAAACTGGGAAAAACTGTAGATGTGAGTGGTGTTTTGAGGTAATGGAACTGGACATTCTCTGATCTGGAGGGATAAAAGACATTGGTATATATGATATTTGGAAAAACTCATTTTATGACCCTTATAGTACATTTCAGAAAACATCGTGGCACGGATGCAACATTATTCATATTATTCATATTCATTCGTATAGCATCTTGCGGTAGTAATCAATGACCACGTGTTTCACGTGTTTTTTTTCCTCGATCTTGCCAGTCCCCACATGTTGCTGTATGGTGATGTTTCTTTTGTACTCCAGGACATGCAGAGGAAAGAATAGTACAGAGGTTAGTTCAGCGCTATATGCAATCATCAGATTCAAATGTTAACAGTTTTCACACATGCAAGAACCGTCCTTCCTACATTTACGACACGTGTACCTGTTGCAATGTGCACACTTCTCTCTGTGCTGTGGTTTCTATTACACACCTGAAAGAAAGAGACAATATATGTGACATTTTGAAGAAATAATGTTATGACATGAATTGTACCAATCAGAAAACATCATTGCACTAATGCAATATTATTTGAAAACGAACAGCGTCAGATTGGGTGTGAATTTATTTTGGCGCTGTTACTTAGAGTCAGATCAGGAGAGGCGGTTGGCTGGTGTTAGAGCATGATCATGATTGAGAGAATAAAATCTCTCTCTCTTTCTCCCATATATTCATCTCTTACTTTTTTTTTTCTCCGTGCTGCGCAAGCATGTACAGGGACCACTGAGAAAAGAAGTGTTCATGGCTCACCTTGCAGAGGAACTTCGTCGTCGCATCTTACTAGAAAAGGCGATGGAAAAAGAAAAGGATGATGCAACATCGACAAGCTACTGTTCCATGACAGCTGCTTCCCCAGGAAAGTAAACTGAGTCAGTGTCAAGTGCCCTTTCAATGCAATAGAAACCACAGCATAGAGGGAAGTGTGCGCATTGCAACAAGTACACACGTCGTAAATGTAGGAAGGACGGTTCTTACAGCACGGAGAAAAAGAGAAAGAGACAAATATATGGGACATTGGGTATAAATTTATGGTACTTGTAAAAGATAGCTTTTTTCAGCTTTATTCTCTCAATCACGATCACACTCTAACATCAGATCCCCACCCACCCCACCCCGCCTCTCCTGATCTGACTCTAAGTAACAGTGCCAGCATAAATTCACACCTGATCGAACAACGATTCTTCAAAATGTCACATACTGTATATTGTCTCTTTCTTTCAGGTGTGTAATAGAAACCACAGCACAGAGAGAAGTGTGCGCATTGCAACAGGTACACGTGTCGTAAATGTAGGAAGGACGGTTCTTGCATGTGTGTTAACATTTGAATCTGATGATTGCATATAGCGCTGAACTAACCTCTGTACTATTCTTTCCTCTGCATGTCCTGGAGTACAAAAGAAACATCACCATACAGCAACATGTGGGGACTGGCAAGATCGGGGAAAAAAAAACACTCGAAACATGTGGTCAGTGATTACTACCGCAAGATGTTAAGCGAATGAATATGAATAATATGAATAATGTTGCATCCATGCCACAATGTTTTCCAAAATGTACTATAAAGGTCATAAAATGAATTATTCAAAGTATCATATATACCAATGTCTTTTATCCCTCCAGATCAGAGAATGTCCAGTTCCATTGCCTCAAAACACCACTCACATCTACAGTTATTCCCAGTTTCAGATAAAAAGTAACAGCGTCAGATCCCTGAGTGGGGGGGGGGGGTTGTGGTAGTATGCATCGTGGTCGTGACTGAGAGAGTATAAGTGAAAAAAAAAGGTAACTTTTACAAGTCCTATAAATGTACAGCTGTTGTTACAGACACAAACCAAATGTATGTGTGTACTGTATAATATTGACATTAAAACGGTAAATACAGGAGACAGTCAGGATCGAACCGGGGACTCTTGATTACAAGTCAGCAAATCTTACCGTTACACCACAAAAGCTGTTGTAGCATCCTTGAACCTTTTGTGAAAGTGTTTATTTCATCTTTGGACTTCAGGCTTCACACATTCTATAGTTTATGCCTACATTTTGTAACATTTATTACAACCCCAATTCCAATGAAGTTGGGACGTTGTGTAAAACATAAATAAAATAGAATACAATGATTTGCAAATCCTTTTCAACCTATATTCAATTGAATACACTACAAAGACAAGATATCAAATGTTCAAACTGATAAACTTTATTCTTGTTTTGCAATTCTTCACTCATTTTGAATTTGATGCCTGCAACACGTTCCAAAAAAGCTGGGACAGGGGCATGTTTACCACTGTGTTATATCACCTTTCCTTTTAACAACACTCAATAAGCATTTGGGAACTGAGGACACTAATTGTTGAAGCTGTGTAGGTGGAATTCTTTCCCATTCTTTCTTGATGTACAACTTCAGTTGCTCAACAGTCCAGGGTCTCCGTAGTCGTATTTTGCGCTTCATAATGCGCCACACATTTTCAATAAGAGACAGGACTGGACTGCAGGCAGGCCAGTCTAGTACCCGCATTCTTTTACTACGAAGCCACACTGTTGTAACACATGCAGAATGTGGCTTCAAAATTGTCCTGCTGAAATAAGCAGGGATGTCCCTGAAAAAGACATCGCTTGGATGGCAACATATGTTGCTCCAAAACCTGTATGTACCTTTCAGCATGAATGGTGCCTTCACAGATGTGCAAGTTACCCATGCCATGGGCACTAACACACCCCCATACCATCACAGATACTGGCTTTTGAACTTTGAGCTGATAACAATCCAGATGGTCCTTTTCCTCTTTGGCCCAGAGGACACGATGTCCATGATTTCCAAAAACAATTTGAAATGTGGACTCGTCAGACCACAGCACACTTTTCCACTTTGCGTCAGTTCATCTCAGATGAGCTCAGGCCCAGAGAAGCCGGCGGCGTTTCAAGGTGTTGTTGATATATGGCACTTCGCTTTGCATGGTAGAGTTTTAACTTGCACTTGTAGATGTAGCGACGAACTGTGTTAACTGACAATGGTTTTCTGAAGTATTCCTGAGCCCACGTGGTAATATCCTTTACAGAATGATGTCAGTTTTTAATGCAGTGCCGCCTGCGGGATCGAAGGTCACGGGCATCCAGTGTTGGTATTCGGCCTTGCCGCTTACGTGCAGAGATTTCTCCAGATTCTCTGAATCTTTTGATGATATTATGGACAATAGATGATGAAATCCCTAGATTCCTTGCAATTGTACGTTGAGAAACGTTCTTAAACTGCTGGACTATTTGCCCACGCAGTTGTTCACAAAGTGGTGAACCTCGCCCCATCCTTGCTTGTGAACGACTGAGCCTTTTGGGAATGCTCCTTTTATACCCAATCATGACAAACACCTGTTTCCAATTAACCTGTTCACCTGTGGAATGTTCAAAACAGGTGTTTTTTGAACATTCCTCAACTTTCCCAGTCTTTTGTTGCCCCTGTCCCCAGCTTTTTTGGAATGTGTTGCAGGCATCAAATTCAAAATGAGTGAAGATTTGCAAAACAACAATTAAGTTTATCAGTTTGAACATTCAATATCTTGTCTTCGTAGTGTATTCAATTGAATATAGGTTGAAAAGGATTTGGAAATCTTTGTATTCTGTTTTTATTTACATTTTACACAACATCCCAACTTCATTTTAATTGGGGTTGTACTAAAATATGAAAAAGTTCCTGTTTTAACAATGTGTTTACACAGATTACTGTAGAAACTGCACACACATGAAATGCATGTGTTCCAAATAATGATTTATTATTTCCACTCTAAAACACCAGCACTACACTCCCAGATAATCAATCAAGGCATGAGCTGGGAGAACATTGTGCACGTTTTGCGACGGTGGGGGATGGAATAGCAGGCTGCTTGCTGTCTTGTCTTTTTCATTTACAGGAACAAAAGATGCTGACAGAGAGATGCGAATGGATTTAAGGTGGGCCGGATTTATGAATTTTCTCGTAGGCTCTGGTAATTCTAGTGTTAAGAAAGGTAGGTTAGAAATAGGTCTAAAAATGTCAAAAACAGAGAAGTCAAGACCCCCATATATAATGATGACTTTACTAAGTCAAGCACACTATCAATTAGCACATCAGATACTTCTTTGAAAAAGCTTGTTGGCACTGGGTCAAAGACACCGGTGGAGGGTTTCAGCAGATAAATTATTCTGTATAGATTGGGTAAATCTATCCTGGTGAAAGAATTTAATTTGCTTTAATAGGATCAGTATTGGGGGGATATACTATATTATTTCTAATATAATTAATTTTGTGTTTAAAAATATAGCAAAAACCTCACAAGTTTCACTGGTAGTTTTTTGGAGGCATTCCTTTGAGTGACCTGGGTTTAGCAAATGATCAATTGTAGAGAATAAACCTCTTGGATTACCAATATTATTATTTATAATTTTAGAGAAGTAGCATCACCTCTCTAGATGGACTATGTTGTTGTATTCCATTATTTTAGCCTTAAGTATTTCATAGTGAACTATCAATATAGTTTTTCTCCATTTATGTTCAGTTCTCTGGCACTTTTTCATGAGCTAATAGTGCTGGAGGATTTTTTAACTATGCTTTTCAGGAGTGACTATGTCAGCGGCAGCTCTCACTTTAGCATTAAAATTTTCCACCTTACTACTGTATTTACATTATTATCACTATTGTAGTAAGCACTATAAACTGACAGGTTGTTTAAAAAGTTAGAACATGTTGAAGGTGCAGATGTATCAAAATAGTATTTTTTGAACAATACGCTTCTCATTAGTTGCAGCTATCAGTATTTCTGCATTAAATAATATGAAAATATGGTCTGATAAAATGATATCCTCGATCTGCCTCACATCAACTTTTAACCCTTCAGTAATCATTAAATCTAGCCAGTGTGGGCAGGCTAATGTGCTGGCTCAGATCAAAAGAGTGAAGGAGGTTCATAAATTCTTTTGCTTTCAGGTCACACTGGTTATCGATATGAAAATTAAAATCACCAACAAACAGAAACCTGTCATAGTTAGTTATTATAATTGGTACTAAGTCTGAGAATTCCTCAATGAAAGATGCACGTACAATACTAGAGACTAAGAAAACTTGCACTATGCAGTCCCTGCATTGATGGATTGAAGACAGTACCCCAGATGTCCACATGACCATCACCATCAAATTCTTTCATGTTAAGCCTGAACACCATGAGGACCGATTTAGATAATTTATGTTAGGCAGAATGCCTAATTGGGGCTGGATGGTCTCCTGGCCCTTCTGGAGGTTATTTTTTTCTGTCCTCTTGGCCATGTAACCTTACTTTATTCTTTGCTACTTAGTATTGCCTAATTTTATTTTTGTTTCATATAAACATTTTTTTCTCCATCTTGTAGAGCACTTTGAGCTACACTTTTTATATGAAAACGTTCTATATAAACAAATGTTGTTGCTGTTTCTATTACTTATTAACTATTTATTGCTAAGATGCAGTTATTTACTTACAGATGCCAGTATCAGTAACGCTGCTTTCTGTCCTGCCTCATTGATGCTAGTTCAAGTACAAATAACAAGTAGCAAGTACACGTAACAAGAAACTTTTCCAAGCACACCCCCAAACACACAGCTACTTTTGCTCCTGTGTGGGCAAAAAAAAAGCAAAAAACCCTTCTAAAGGGAAAAAAGCTTTAGAAACTCCAGCACTGTTCCTTAATGGCAACCAAAGCACAAGTTTATAGGAGCAAAATTAATTTTTTAAATTAACCGTCACACCACAGAAAACAGAAAAACTCTCTGCAAGTCTCAGCTGCCTCTCTCAATTGCAAAGGTGACTTCAGCACGTACTTTCAGCACGTCAGCACTTGTTATCATCCTGATCTGCATTGAAATGTGTAGTCCTGAAAAAAAATCAATGAATAAATAATTTAAATAATCTGACTTTTGTTGAACATGCAAGGAAGAGTTTCTGTGTACTCCGTACTATTACTCCTACTGCTACTGAATGAATGCTCTTATAAAGACACTTACCATAAAAAGCTGATGGGTTCCCACTCAGAACAGGATTTAATCCCTTTGAACATTATCTGAATGACAAGAGGGCTAATTCTCTGGTGACCATCACATTACTTACAGTAAATGTCCTTCTCTGCATCTGACACAAAACTTGTTTGTCTTTGAAAAACATAAAAGTGCATTTGGAGGAGAGAATTCTCTCGCCCCCACATTTAACTAAATACTCTTCTTTTCTTTATTTGGGACCAGATTCCTCTGTTTTCTCCCTAGATAATTAACTTCAATGATGAGTGGAAATTGTGTTTTTTTAACATCTTTGTAAGATATTATTTTAAAATTTAGTAGTTTAACACTGCGGTGGGTTGGCACCCTGCCCGGGATTGGCTCCTCCCTTGTGCCCTGTGTTGGCTGGGATTAGCTCCAGCAGACCCCCGTGACCCTGTGTTTGGATTCAGCGCGTTGGAAAATGGATGGATGGATGATAGTTTAACATTTTTTTTCTCATAGACATCATAAGATCCAGCATCAGTGACAGACCTGGCACAGTAAAGAGTCAACATTGCTAGCCAACATTTTAACAGAGTGTAAAATAGACAGACACTGACTTACCATTCCCTTAAGATTGTTGTCCCGAAAGGTTTATTTTTTTCTAGTTAAGAGTTTTTTACCTCTATTGGTAAAATGTCTTAGCTTAAAATGCTTAAGATATTAAGCATTATAAATAGGCATTATTATTAATACTAGCTATGTAACCTATCGAAGACAGGTAACAGAATAAATTAAGAATTATTTTAATATTTGGTATCTTTTGTGTTACATGTACTTTCAGCATTTCTCCTACAACTTTCCTTGTATTACGCCTCGTTAGTGTTTAGTGACTCAATATTGCTGGCTATGTTTTTCAGTTTATTGTCATTGAAATGCTGCATTTTAACGCTTTTTTTGTAGAAAAAAAAATGGTCATAATCAGAAATTAAACTTTGCATCCCAACATATCGTGTCATCAGCCCTACCACTTAGCCACCAAAGCCAAACTGACCAACCAGATTGTTCAGAAAGACTGGACACACACACACACACACATACGCACACGCACGCACACACACACACACACACACGTACAGTAGTGATTTATTATATAGTAGATGTTATGTACTATTAGAATTATGAGCTATAAAAATATACTTTAAATGTACATACATATTCCTTATATAGTATGTCTTTTTGCAAATACTACATTTAACACAATTTTTTGTGTTAAATTGCACAGTATTGCTGTGATTTTACTGAAATTATGTTGCCTTAACTGTATTATACCTGCAAATATGGGCATCATTTTAACCAGGACATAATAAAAATTGCAAAATAAAAATAGGTTTCATTCAGCTGAACCAAAAATACAGTATTCACACTATAAGTAGTTTTGCGGGCAAAATGGCCAGAGCCCTTACCTGGCCAGGATCCCCTGAGTATAGAAGGACTGGGGGAGGACAGCCCCCCTGGTTTCCAGCAGGGCCATGGGTTGTGAGCATGGAAGCCCTGCAGGGTCCCGCGGCCACCACCAGGGGGCAGCTGGACTTTTTTTTTTTATTTTATTGATTTTATTAAAATCAAATAACATCCATCCATCCATTATCCAACCTGCTATATCCTAACTACAGGGTCACGGGGGTCTGCTGGAGCCAATCCCAGCCAACACAAGGAGCAAGGCAGGAAACAAACCCCGGGCAGGGCGCCAGCATTCCATACAAATAAATAAACTTTTACAAAAATAGGTTCGAAACAAATCAACCCCCACCCCTGAGAAAGAGAGCTAGGCCAGCAGAGTACAACTTTAAGGTAGTAAAAATAAGTAAATAGATAAATTAATAAATGAATAAAGATAAATGGAGTAAATAAAAAAAAAGAGGGGAGAGAATCTGCTTCCTCAATTTAAATTCTTATTCTAAAATGTTATTGATTAGATCCTGCCAAGTTTTGAAAATGTTTTGTACAGATCCTCTAAGTGTGAATTTGATTTTTTCCAGTTTCAAATAGTATATAACATCAGTAACCCACTGACTCAAAAGAGGTGAGTTAGGATTCTTCCAGTTGAGCAAGAAAAGTCTACGTGCTAATAGTGTAGTAAAGGCAATAACAGTTTGTTTGTCCTTCTCTACTTTAAGCCCTTCTGAGGCACCTGGACTTTTACAGGGCCGTATTTGGCAGCACTTCCGCCACACCCGAAAGTGCTGCTGAAAGAAGCTTGTTGGGCACCTGGAGTCCTTCCGGGTGCCCTGTTAAAGGAGCCAGTCACCACCACTCAAGGCCTGAGTCAGGAGGAAGTGGATGAAGCTCTTGAAGAGGAGTGGAGGTGGAAGGACTGGCAGCAAAGAAGGGACTGTGCTCTGTGCTTTACTTTGTGCTGTGGAAGGCAATAAACTGTGCGCTATGTGGAAAAACCTGTGCGTCCTGCCTGTCTGTGTCGCGGTTAGCAGGGCTGTATGCGCCCCGGCATCATAGCAGTTTTCATAACACAAGTTCGTAATTTAAAATTAACCAAAAAAACAGTTTCAGACAATTGCAACTTACTCTCATTTTACTATTGATTAAATGCAAATATAATTCTGCTAAAGTCACTAAAAAATAATTCAAGTTTTCTCGTATTTATTGCAATGCAGTCTTAACAGTGATGAGCTCACAGAAAAACTCTCTCAATAATATTTGCAAATTGTTAAAAATTCTGATCAGTTCAGTTTATTCTTATGTAGCACTCCTGGCTGAATACAGACTCAGAGCAGTTACACAGGTTTACAAATATATTAAAGTGACAATACTTAACCATGTACGTACTGTAATTTAAAATCATACTGTGCAAGACAGATGAATAGCTGGATTTATGCATTACGAGATGACTTCTTTAATGTTTATTAGTAATAACAATATTCATCCCAGTCTATTTTTCCAAAAGTAGCATGCCACACAAAACAGTATGTTTTAAAACTACATTTCTATTAAATGAAGGTTGATATAGAAATATCCCCAAGCATTTTCTTCCTAATCTGTCTTCTTTTGTATTTATAATCTGTAGCATATTTCACTGTGCCGCTCCATGACCTTTACATGAATAAAGGTTCCTTTTTGTTTGTGACCTTTGACAAAGGTCATGTATTGAGAAACATTATTAAATAGTGGTTGCAACAGATGCTTTCAAAGTGGCATTTTCAACACACTGCAGTAATCACTAAGCAAGTGCAATTTAACACTCAAAGTGCCTTTTCAAATTCATCTTTCAATCTTAACTACACATTTTAATCCAGTAAACATGTAAAGTATACATTTCTATTATATGGCATATTATTAATTCCTCAGTAACATATAGCTACAGTATATGCAATGTGCATTTTATTGTGCACAACATGTCTTATAGTGCTAGATTTAAAGTTTGTGAATGTATAGATTACATGTATGTATGCTCATGTAACCTGTATGTGTGTGCGAGACCATCAATTATGGTGTCTGTTTTTTTTTTTCTCTGAATTCACTGTCGTAATTTTCTTTATTTATTTATCTGGTTTGCACAATGATATATACTGTATACCCTGTCGTTCTTTCTTATATTCTGTATATATAAATATAAATAAAATGTATTATTATTATTAGTAGTAGTAGTACATGATAATAGAAATTGTGTTGTTAATTATAATGAATTGCAGATTGTGCTCAAATGAGAATTATTGAGAATTATTTTAAAACTCAGTTTTGTTATTCAGTGCTTTTTCATAATTTCTACTCATCATACTGTACATACTGTCACACACGTGTGTTTTGGAGACAACTAAAGGGCTTGAATATATGTAATTCCATACCAGACCAGGGGGTGGCGAAGTGCACTAATTTTCCCTCTCGATCTTTTGCAGACCATTCTAGGGAAATCCCGCCCGGCTCTGGGGCAGCCAATGACGTCCCTTCCGGTTCCAGTGCTGATGACGTCACTTCCTCCGCTGGCCTTTAAAGCCGCCATATTGCCTGAAGAGAATCAGTTCTGTTTTGAACTTAGTTGAATGCACATGTCTTTAATGATTAGTTCATTTTGCAGCCATAAACAATTATACGGGTGGCTGCCCCAAACCTTCGCAATGTCTGATGGTCATTATTGTGACAATACACATATTAGCGTTTAGCAAGAAAGTGATGCAACAAGCCTTCAGTGCCTTCTGCGATCCTGGGAAATGTGAACTCACTACCAAATAAAATTGACGAACTTGCTGCGCTGGTGAAAAGTGTCAGGACCTACAGAAAATGCAGTTTGTTTTAGATATGTGAATTTCTCCTTGGGATTATGTGAATTTCCCCTTGGGATTAATCAAGTATCTATCTATCTATCTATCTATCTATCTATCTATCTATCTATCTATCTATCTATCTATCTATCTATCTATCTATCTATCTATCTATCTATCTATCTATCTATCTATCTATCTATCTATCTATCTAGCGCTAGCTAGCTAGCTTGAACAGTGAGATCAATGCAGGATGTTTAATGGATTCATTTTGTTTAACTGTCCAGATATTGTGTGGAATTTGAACATTCTTCCCATGTCTGTGTGGTTTTCCATCTGGATATTCTAGTCACCTCCAACATCAATAATGTGCTTATTAGGCTACTTGGTGATTTCTTTTGTCTGTATCTTGGTGTGAGTGTGTGTGACTAAAACCAACAGTGGGCTGATATTTGTGTTGCACTTCATGCTAGACTGCAGCCTCCTAATGTTGAATGGATTCAAGAAGGTTTGAGAATGTAGTGTGTTATTAATATAAACCTCCAACATTACAAAATGCTGAAGCTCAAATTTGTGCAAAGAAAATTAAGCTTGGATTGAATAATCCATTAAAATATGTGCAATCAGATACATAAATTACTTTAACCTGTATACAAAGATTGGAATAAAAAAGCACTCATTGCCTCATTGCCACTATGCTTGGCATTGACAACCTCAGAATTCTTTCTTTCAAATATTTTCCAAGTTGCCCTGCACTCAATCAAGAGAATTTTTGTATTTACACAAGATGCTGTATGATCTCTGTTGCAAGGCCAAAGACTTAGATTTATTTAAAAAAAGCAAATACAATGATGCTAAGCAACGATGCAGGTTGGTTGAGCATGTAGGCTGGCGAACAAGGCAGAGAAATCTACAAGGCACTGGGGTGACGGTGTAAAAGTAGATCCGTCTATAGTTTTGGATAAGTTTGCTAGCTATGTATGACCTAGGAAAAATAAAAGGATCACCAAACATCGTTTCGAACAGAGGAAGCAAAGTGTAAGTGAGAGTTTTGACCACTTTGTGAAGGATTTTAGGCTCATACTTATGGATTGTAAGTATGCTGACAGCAGATGACATGTTAAGTGATGCTATAATGGCAGGAGTCTATGAAAAGAGAGTGCAGAAAATCCTGCTAAATAAAGGTGAGGAAGGCTAAAGCTATAGAAATTCCACAACAGTTTGAACTGACGCAAAGACAAATAAAAAATGTTAGAGAAGATGTTCAAATATCAGAAGTATCTGCCAAAACGAAGTATGCAACATACAGTAAAAAGCTACAAAACAAATATTACATAATCATGATGAAACAAGTGAGACTAAAAGCTGCACAAATTATGGCAAACATACCCAACACAAGTGGAATCAAGGGAAATGCCCAGCTAAAGGCTCAGTTTGCTCATACTATCACAAACCAAATCACTGGGTGGCTGTTTGCTGCAAGCATGCAGTTAATTCTGTGAGTGTGGAGCCAGACAAAGACCCTGCAGAAGAAGAAATCCTGGACATAATCCTGACACAAACAGTTATTCCAGCAACCACAGCTGCAGATGGCAAGTGGGCAGAAGTGCTACAGATCCTGTCACAGAATGTGCAGTTTAGAATAGATAACAGGGGCAAAGTGCAATGCACCGACTTTGGACGATTACCAAACACCCTTGCACACAGGTGAGCTGAAGCTTTCAAACAGAATACTTTGTTACTATTCCAATCACAAGATGAAGCCCATAGCACTAATAGATTTTCCAATTAAGTATAAGACACGTGACATTAAAGCAGAGTTTGAAATTGTGGATTTACAACAGGAAAATGTGCTATGTGGCACCTTAAATAGTGAAAGTATCACTACTTTGAAGCAAGATGTATCAGTTTGACTCGATTGTTTTCTGGAACTAGCACAAACCACAAGAACTCTGACAGGTAAATGTTCAATCAAGGTTGAACCAAATGCAGAATGTGTAGTACAAAATATATTGTGGATAAACTGCATTAAATGGCAGAGAACGGCTACGTCGCCAAAGTAGACCAATCTACAGAGTGGGTGAGTTCTATGGTAGCTGTTTTTCACCATGGGAAGATTAGGGTTTGTATATATCCCAGTGACCTGAACAAAGTCATAAAAAGGGAACATTACCCATGTGCACCATAGAAGAAGTTGTGTCCACCATACCGGGAGCAACAGTCTTCTCAGTTTTAGATGCAAAGTGTGGGTTTCTTCAAATAGAACTAGGTGAACCATAATTTCTAACAACCTTCTATACCCCAGTAGGAAGGTTTAGATGACTGCATCTACCCTTTAGTCTGAAATGTGTGCCAAAAATTTTTTAGTGTACAATGGATGAAATGCTAGAAAGTAGTGATGGAGCTGTATTGCAGCACGCGCAATGAAAGAGCATAACATAGTTCTCTGTAAAGTAATAGAAAGGGCCACAAGTTATAATCTAAAGTTTAATTTGAACAAGTGTCACATCTGTCAAACCTCAGTGCCATATGTGGGACATCTAATAACAGCTGATGCCCTGAAGCCAAACCCAGCAAAAGTGAAAGCAGTGCAGGGCATGCCACCACCAATCAAGAAACATGATGTCCACTGTTTTTTGGGCTTTATAACCTATCTGTCAAAATTTATTCCGAACCTCAATGATGTAGATGCTCCACTACTCTAGCTTGCTAAGAGCTGTCAAACAGCACAACAAAAACCCTTGAACAGACTCAAGGAATTGTCCACATATCCTCTAGTACTTACATTTTTTTGATCCGATAAAGCCCATAGAGATATTTTGGCTAGGATAAGGATATCAGGATGAGCCTGCCACTTTCTCATCCAGATCTCTAACAGAAGCAGAAACCTGATTTTCACAAATAGAGAAAGAGATGCTCTCTGTGGTTCATGTTTTTATTAAGTTTTACCATTATATATTTGGGAAACATGCCATAGTCTACAATGACCATAAACTCCTTGAAGACACGTACAAAAAGCCACTGCTATCCACTCCTATGCAACTCCAGAGAACACGTCTGCGGCTTCAATAGTACAACCTAACCGTCAAGTACAGAAAAGGAACAGACTTAGAACTGCCTGACACCTTGCCCAGAGCACAACTTTCAGAGAATAAGCCAGAGCTGGATGGCTTGGAGTGTATATCCATGCTTAGCTGTTTCAATTAGTGACCAAAAGTATGCAGGAATGCAAGAGCATGAGAAGGAAGAGCTATGCCCTCTCCAACAGATAATTCAACAAGTCTGGTGAGACTCCAGATGGGAAGTGCCTATGCCCACTCAGCTGTACTGAGACTCAAGAAACCAACTGAGTACTGTATGTTAGATGGTATAGTGTACAAAGGACTGCATATAGTATAGTATATATATAGTATACTGCAGTAGTAGCCCACACTATGAGAGAACATATGCTCTAGCTTATTTACCAGTCTCATCTCAGGATGGTAAAGAGTAAGCAGCATGTGCATGAGGTGCTATATTGGCCAGGAATTCATTCAGATATTGAAAACCTGATAAACAACTGTAGTAAGTGTGCTGAATTTAAAGACAGACTACCCAGACAACCAAACTAACAGTAACATCAGAGCTACCATTTGAGGAAGTAGCCCAAAATTGTTTGAATTTGAGGGTAAACATTACGTCATTCTAGTGGATTATTACTCAAAATTTGTTGAGACAAATGAGCTGAAACACCTGAGAAGCTGTAGTGCCATAAAGGTAGACAATGGGCTGCAATAGACATCAGATGAGTATAAAGGCTTTTGTAAGAGCTATGTCATTCTCCACAATACTTCTTCACTGCATATGCCTCACTCTAATGGTGAAGAAGAGAGAGCAGTACAGACAGTTAAGAAGCTTTGGCTTAAAGCACCAGACAAACACCTGATACTGCTGAACTACTGAACAACACCATTTGAGTTTGTAGGCCTATCGCCAGCTCAGCTTCTAACTTACCTGCTGTTCATGTGTTTCTTATTCTAGCTTCCTGTGACTCCCTCAAGGATAAATATCTGCCAGGCAAAACAAAAAACACTAAAAAATTCTATTATAATCAGAATAAGGCAGGCAATTCCAGAGCTGCTCTAAAACCCAGAGATAAAGTTGGCCTGCAAATGGTCCCCTGCAGTTGTTGTTGCACCACACATTTTCCCACAATCTTATGTTGTGGAAAGCAGAAGTAAAGAATTCCACCGCAACAGTCAATGTCTCAGCTCGCGCACTACAACTGCTAATGAGTTACAACATTTAATGTTATGAGCCTTGGAGTGAACCTGAAGATTCACCACTGAAAGAAGTGGTACAATTCCCATTTCATCTGAAAATCTGCCTCAGTCACCACCAAAGGAAACTCCAGCTTCTGATCAGGCTCTACCAGTCAAACAGCATACAACAAGACTGGACTGTGTTGTGATACCTCCTGATAGACTCAACCTCTGAGTCCTGCAAATTTGGAAATTCTTTAAAAGTTAGGGACAGGTTTAGTAAAAACACTTTAGAGAACTGAAATTCTGGAAAATGCTCCTTCCAAGTTAATTGTTATGTTACAAAAAAAAATGTAAGTGTCCTATTAGTTATGAATGCTGAAGTTCACTTCTTTAATGCAAAATAAACAACTAGATGGAATAAATAGGTGTTGTAAATAATTTGAAACTAATTGCAAATTTACTGTTTAAAGGCATGTAATATTTTCTTGACTTGTTCTCTGTTTAAAAAGGGGGAGATGTAATGTTTTGTGTGTAGAACATGTGACATGCGCATTTGGTCTGTATTGTTCCTGCTGGGCACCCATAGTGTAGACTTATGCAAGTTTGTATTAAAGAAAGAAGTTCTACCAAAAATTGTTTCCCGTTTGCTCGTTATTATTGTTCGTCATTACAATATTGTATATTAAGTATGTTTGTTAATGTACAGTATGTCATATTAAAAAAAACTGTGTTAATAGAATGTAATTAAATGTGTATGTAAGGTACAGTACATAAAATGCATGTTATTACCAAAGATGTGGAATAGACTCCCAAGACCATCAGGATACCTGTAGTTTCCTTTCCCTGATGAAAGCTGTCATATATGTACAAGCTTCTACCCAGCAAGTGTACTGAATGTTTTCTTGATTCATTACTTATTTCCAATTGATTAAATAGACAATAATCATAATCATTTTATGTTAATATTTGTATAAGTCTACACATTAAAAAACTTAAGGCCACCCTTGTTTTTTTAGGATGGGTATTTTACATATATTTTAGAGTTTTGAAAACTTTTAAAAATAGATTTAAACCAATTCTTTGAATAGCAAAACTGTTACTAGTGATTCAGTTATCCTTAACCACATAGAAATTTAAAGTATACTTTTTTCTCTGGTTTTGTCTGTACAGTGGAACCTTGGTTCACGACCATAATTCGTTCCAAACCTCTGGTCGTAAACCGATTTGGTCGTGAACCGAAGCAATTTCCCCCCTAGGATTGTATGTAAATACAATTAATCCGTTCCAGACCGCACGAACTGTATGTAAATATATTTTTTTAAAGATTTTTAAGCACAAATATATAGTTAATTACACCATAGAATGCACAGTGTAATAGTAAACTAATGTAAAAACATTGAATAAACACTGACACAAACACCCAGGCTCCCTGCTCAGCTGCACGCGCAGGCTCTCTCTCTCAGCAGCACACGAGACCCCTCCCCCCTCTCCTCTCAGCTGCACACGAAGGCTCTCTCTCGAGAAGCATCCACTTGCATAGCCACAGCACCATACGTCACCGCAGTTTCAGACCCGCAGTTGTAGACCCACAGTTTTAGACCCGGAAGTGACGTTACCATTTCTCGGCAAGGCGAAAACAATGCCTCCATTTATCGAACACAACAAGTCTTAGTTTTTAGCACGAGCGCAGCATTTTCGAGCACAAACAAAATATGACAGAAAACAGCATGGTATTGTTGTTATTTTTATTATTATTATTATTATTATTATTATTATTATTATTATTACTGTTATTCTTAACTATAATAATAAAACTGTACATTTTGCAAAACATTTTTCAAAACAGTTTGAAAAGTTAACGTTACGTTTACATGTATGTAATCTTTGGCTGGCGAGCTAATTGTTAATGACTGCAACACTGGTTACGGTGGTTTGCCTCGTAAAAACTGGGGAAATCGACACTTAATGTTTCATTGTCAGCAAAATACGATAAAAATGCATTTTGCCCAAAGTTCAGTCTATGTTCTTGATGAATGGAAAATTCCCAGTACTTTAAGACGATATTTAACTTAAATTAAGATATTTTAAGTTCTGTTTTATTGTTTGTTATATATTTTATAAATTGTATTCATCCAGCCATCCATCCATTCATTTCCTAACGAATGTTAACGTGGTGTTTATTTAACTTTTAATTCTTTTCTTTTTTTGGGGGTGGGCGCGACTTTTTAATGAAAATGAAACAATAAACATATTCCTGTTCGGTTAAGAAGTGAACATTAAGTCTTTAAATGTGAAAGTAATCTAGGGATAAAGCTTCAAAATTCTACACCACTTTATAATAAATTATGTATTCTTATTTAGCCAGTGAAGTAGTGTCAAATGATGTTGCTTTTAAGAAAGCTGAGAAATTAAAAACCTTTGCCCAAAGTGAATGTTCAGAATTTGGTGCATTAGTTAACAAGTCTAAATGTTCCTTCGTTTTCTTACTTTATTTGTGAAAGATCTTTTACTTTCTCTTTGGTAAACCACATTTAAGTATTATAAATTAGTTTTTAAATCTTGGATATGTACCTACATTATTTATACTGGCTAATAACCTCTTCTTAAGGTAAAAAAAAATCTTTTTAATTGTGATCTATCAAATTATAGACCAATTTTCTAATCTTTCTTGTATTTCTAAAATTTAGAGAAAGGTGTAGGTAAGCGGTTCTCAATATTTTTGCAAATAAAAATAATCTCTTGTAACACTTTTACCCAGGTACTGCTTTAGTCAAAGTATTCAATGATTTGCACTCCACTGACCATGGTTGCATCTTTAGGCCCATAGTATTGCATCTACAGTAAGTGCCACATTTGATACTATAGACCATGATATTCATCTGATCAACTACATGAACCATCTCAGTGTTCTAAAATAGAGGTTTACCTAGTAGAAAGTAGATTCCTTGAAATTTTCATTTGTTGAATTCTAACAAAACAGAAGTGCTAGTCATTGGTTCGAAAGCTGGTAAAAATGTCAATCTGAATGTAACATGTCTGTAGATGGCACCCCTATCACTCACAATACACTAATTCTAAACTTGGGTATATCTACAGTGAAAATTATGATCTTTCATTTGATACACATACTAAACATGTATCTAGAGTAGCCTTCATTTTACTTAAGAAATATTGCAAAACTTAGATTATGTTAGCATTCCATGATGCTAAATAACTTATCCGTGCTTTTATTACTTCTGCATGGATCACCATAAGGCTTTGTGGCTGATAACAGACTTAATTTAATTCAAAATACAGTGGCTGAAGAGCTTACAAGAGCCAGGAAATATGCACAGTATATATCACCCCTGTTTTGCTTTCTTTACATTTTCTTTCTGAAAATTTTGTATTTCATATTGAATTATTAGGTACTGGTGATCACCTGTATCACTTTGCATAGTTAAGATTAACAATATTTGAAAAAAATAAGTGTTCATAAATGTTCTCAAATTTTGATCACCGATTTGTGTGTACATGTAATATTTAAAACAATGAGGTTGATATTAATTACATTTTAAGTTTCTAAGCATTGCAAATTTTTTTTTAATTAATTCAAGCATATATTCTAAATATTTAAGTTATTCACATGCAAAATGCAGTCACACTAATACTGATAAACAACACATGCCTACTTTAAGAAGTTGTGTTTGTATTCTGCTTACATCAAGATTTTCTTACTCTACCTAATTATCAGCACATATTGGATATTTACATTTGTATGTGAAAGACTTATTTGTTTTTGTTACAGTAACACGACAAAACGAATATCTTCATGCACATGGATACTAATTAAAAACAGGGTTAGTTTATAGGGATGTCATTGAGAGGACTACAAGTAATGGACGTTCTTTTGTAACTTGCAGTAGGTGATATGAATCCATTTCAATTTCAGCATCTTCCACAGCAGTTGGTTGTGTCAGTGGATTGTGGAGTATTCATGTTGATGGTGAGAAAATCAAAGAAACTTATTTTTTAGATTGGGAATACTTTAGAACCACTATAAATAAATTGCAATAAGTAGAGTGTGCACTGTACTGTATGCAAATAGATTAAATATTAATTTGAAATAATTCTTTTGTGTGCACCACAGTATGCTCTGCACCTTGTCTTGGATGCACCATTTGACTTCACAGCTGTAAGCTTTCACTTATGTCTCTGATTATTTGTTAATATCTGTTACTGGTTTTAATGTTCTTTTTTTTCCCTCTGCATGGCAGTATGATTTACCCTTGATCAGGAGGTGGTGATGTTTTATTCTATTGGAGAATTTTGCTGTTGGAAGGTATCTCTCTCTCTCTCTCTCTCTCTCTCTCTGTGTGGCTAACGTGTGAATATTTCGTACAGGACAAAGGCGTTCACTAAAGGTGAGGAGGTATATATGTAATATCTAATATTATTTAAATAGGCATGTAAAAATACATGTTTTAATTCTCTTTGTGGTCTTTATCTAAAGGAACCACTAATAAAAAAGGACCTCCACACTACAGTAAAATGGTTGCACCAACATAGACAGTTGTTCAGAAGTACCATGTCTGAGCACCATTTTCTGGAGATGGAGCTCTCTCTTTCTGGAGAGTCGAGCTCTCCAGGACATCATCGATGTAGTCGAAACTGAAGATTTAATTTTGGCAAAAGAACCCTTTTTATTTATTTTTCAGTTTTAGGGATGATATGGAACTTTTCACTCAGGAATGTCGGGATAAAATTAAACTTAAAGTAAACTGCATATTTAATCCATCCATCCATCCATTGTCTCCCGCTTATCCGAGGTCGGGTCGCGGGGGGCAGCAGCTTGAGCAGAGATGCCCAGACTTCCCTCTCCCCGGCCACTTCTTCTAGCTCTTCCGGGAGAATCCCAAGGCGTTCCCAGGCCAGTCGAGAGACATAGTCCCTCCAGCGTGTCCTGGGTCTTCCCCGGGGCCTCCTCCCGGTTGGACGTGCCCGGAACACCTCACCAGGGAGGCGTCCAGGAGGCATCCTGATCAGATGCCCGAGCCACCTCATCTGACTCCTCTCGATGCGGAGGAGCAGCGGCTCTACTCTGAGCCCCTCCCGGATGACTGAGCTTCTCACCCTATCTTTAAGGGAAAGCCCAGACACCCTGCGGAGGAAACTCATTTCAGCCGCTTGTATTCGCGATCTCGTTCTTTCGGTCACTACCCATAGCTCATGACCATAGGTGAGGGTAGGAACATAGATCGACTGGTAAATTGAGAGCTTCGCCTTGCGGCTCAGCTCCTTCTTCACCACGACAGACCGATGCAATGCCCGCATTACTGCGGATGCCGCACCGATCCGCCTGTCGATCTCACGCTCCATTCTTCCCTCACTCGTGAACAAGACCCCGAGATACTTGAACTCCTCCACTTGGGGCAGGATCTCGCTACCAACCCTGAGAGGGCACTCCACCCTTTTCCGGCTGAGGACCATGGTCTCGGATTTGGAGGTGCTGATTCTCATCCCAGCCGCTTCACACTCGGCTGCGAACCGATCCAGAGAGAGCTGAAGATCACGGCCTGATGAAGCAAACAGGACAACATCATCTGCAAAAAGCAGTGACCCAATCCTGAGCCCACCAAACTGGACCCCCTCAACACCCTGGCTGCGCCTAGAAATTCTGTCCATAAAAGTTATGAACAGAATCGGTGACAAAGGGCAGCCCTGGCGGAGTCCAACTCTCACTGGAAACGGGTTCGACTTACTGCCGGCAATGCGGACCAAGCTCTGGCACCGATCGTACAGGGACTGAACAGCCCTTATCAGGGGGGCCGGTACCCCATACTCTCGGAGTACCCCCCACAGGATTCCCCGAGGGACACGGTCGAATGCCTTTTCTAAGTCCACAAAACACATGTAGACTGGTTGGGCAAACTCCCATGCACCCTCAAGGACCCTGCTAAGGGTATAGAGCTGGTCCACTGTTCCGCGACCAGGACGAAAACCACACTGTTCCTCCTGAATCCGAGGCTCGACTATCCGACGGACCCTCCTCTCCAGGACCCCTGAATAGACTTTTCCAGGGAGGCTGAGGAGTGTGATCCCTCTGTAGTTGGAACACACCCTCCGATCCCCCTTCTTAAAGAGGGGGACCACCCCCCCGGTCTGCCAATCCAGAGGCACTGTCCCTGATGTCCATGCGATGTTGCAGAGGCGTGTCAGCCAAGACAGTCCTACAACATCCAGAGCCTTGAGGAACTCCGGGCGTATCTCATCCACCCCCGGGGCCCTGCCACCAAGGAGTTTTTTGACCACCTCGGTGACCTCAGTCCCAGAGATGGGGGAGCCCACCTCTGAGTCCCCAGGCTCTGCTTCCTCATTGGAAGGCATGTTAATGGGATTGAGGAGGTCTTCGAAGTATTCCCCCCACCGACCCACAATGTCCCGAGTCGAGGTCAGCAGTGCACCATCCCCACCATATACAGTGTTGACACTGCACTGCTTCCCCTTCCTGAGACGCCGGATGGTGGACCAGAATCTCCTCAAAACCGTCCGAAAGTCATTCTCCATGGCCTCCCCAAACTCCTCCCACGCCCGAGTTTTTGCCTCAGCAACCACCAAAGCCGCATTCCGCTTGGCCTGCCGGTACCTATCAGCTGCCTCCGGGGTCCCACAGGACAAAAGGGTCCTGTAGGACTCCTTCTTCAGCTTGACGGCATCCTTCACTGCCGGTGTCCACCAGCGGGTTCGGGGATTGCCGCCACGACAGGCACCGACCACCTTACGGCCACAGCTCCGGTCAGCTGCCTCAACAATAGAGGCACGGAACATGGCCCATTCGGACTCAATGTCCCCCACCTCCCTCGGGATGTGGTCGAAGTTCTGCCGGAGGTGGGAGTTGAAGCTACTTCTGACAGGGGGCTCTGCCAGACGTTCCCAGCAGACCCTCACAACACGTTTGGGCCTACCACGCCTGACCGGCATCCTCCCCCACCATCGAAGCCAACTCACCACCAGGTGGTGATCAGTTGACAGCTCCGCCCCTCTCTTCACCCGAGTGTCCAAGACATGTGGCCGCAAGTCCGACGACACGACCACAAAGTCGATCATCGAACTGAGGCCTAGGGTGTCCTGGTGCCAAGTGCACATATGAACACCCCTATGCTTGAACATGGTGTTCGTTATGGACAATCCGTGACGAGCACAGAAGTCCAATAACAAAACACCGCTCGGGTTCAGATCAGGGGGGCCATTCCTCCCAATCACGCCCTTCCAGGTCTCACTGTCATTGCCCACGTGAGCATTGAAGTCTCCCAGCAGAACGAGGGAGTCCCCAGAAGGTATGCCCTCTAGCACCCCCTCCAGGGACTCCAAAAAGGGTGGGTACTCCGAACTGCTGTTCGGTGCATACGCACAAACAACAGTTAGGACCCGTCCCCCCACCCGAAGGCGAAGGGAGGCTACCCTCTCGTCCACCGGGGTAAACCCCAATGTACAGGCTCCAAGTTGGGGGGCAATAAGTATACCCACACCTGCTCGGCGCCTCTCACCGGGGGCAACTCCAGAGTGGTAGAGAGTCCAGCCCCTCTCAAGGAGATTGGTTCCAGAGTCCAAGCTGTGCGTCGAGGTGAGTCCGACTATATCTAGCCGGAACCTCTCAACTTCGCGCACTAGCTCAGGCTCCTTCCCCTTCAGAGAGGTGACATTCCACGTCCCAAGAGCCAGTTTCTGTAGCCGAGGATCGGACCGCCAAGGTCCCCGCCTTCGGCCACCACCCAACTCACACTGCACCCGACCTCCTTGGCCCCTCCCATAGGTGGTGAGCCCATGGGAAGGGGGACCCACGTTGCCTCTTCGGGCTGTGCCCGGCCGAGCCCCATGGGTGCAGGCCCGGCCACCAGGCGCTCGCCATCGAGCCCCACCTCCAGGCCTGGCTCCAGAGTGGGGCCCCGGTGACCCGCGTCCGGGCAAGGGAAAACGCCGTCCAAAATTGTTTTTTTTTCATAGGAGGTTTGTTTAACCACTCTTTGTCTCATCCCTCACCTAGGACCAGTTTGCCTTGGGTGGCCCTACCAGGGGCATAAAGCCCCGGACAACAGAGCTCCTAGGATCATTGGGACACGCAAACCCCTCCACCACGATAAGGTGACGGTTAAAGGAGGGGTATATTTAATGAATCAGTATAATTATTGTCTGTTGCTACATTGATTGTTACTTGTATTTTATTGTACATTAATACTCTGATTTCAGTTTATAATACTTTGATTTTTCTATTTTCCTTTGATGGTGGGTAGTTTTTGAAAATAAACAATTTAACTGCAAGTCTTTTTTTGGGTCTGCTGCTCATGTTGAAATATTGATATTAGTTCTTACTTATGTTAGTATTTTTAAAGCCCACTTAGTGCTATCTAAAGGCTCTTTTAAAATAATTTTTAAAAATATTTCATCACAGAACAAACACAAAAATGAGTAAAAATGTCTCCTTTTGGAAATAATGTAGTGTTTTTTGAGTGTTTCCTTGGAGGACAGAACATTATTTTGGTACAGCAGTGAAAGATTTGAGGTCTTGGACATTATGAAGATGCTGCTGTGCAATAATGTAATATTGTGGTTTTATAAGTCACTACACACATTACTGAAGTACACTCAATGATAGTTTTAGATAGCCTCACACTTCAGTCCTTCACAAATACAGTAGTTTACAAACATCATATTTTAATTTCTTTTTGAGAAGCATGAAAGATAATTGTGGTGAATCTCAATTTATGATTACATTTTTTCTATGTATGTACTATTGAGGGACTTTTTTTTTTTTTTAAATCAGATGGTCACTTTATTTTAACAAGCAATGTAAATAACCTGTTTACTCTTTACTCTCAGATCACATTCTGTGTGTTTATCAAGCAGAACTTAATATTTCCATTTTCTACACAATACTGTAATAACTGTACAGTTCACTCAGTGAGACACACAAACACACTCACTATGCATATACATACTACTGGTGACGTCATTGGTTCCTCTGTGGATTGGACTGTTGAATCAACACAATGGCTGTACATGCTGGGGTCTTTGGCACATGTCGTCCCAGTGGCATGTGAGGTGTCACCAATAGTTTACCCTGCTCCTCAAGATGGCTCTGTCTCCTTCTCCCCGTTCCAGTCTCGGTTCAAGGTTGTCCAGATGACAAAAGTATTTTTTATGAGATGTTCAATATGTTGCACAACAATATGCATCCAGCATAATGTTTTGTCTAAATTCTCCACTCCTCTTTTTGTAGCATTATAGTCCATTATCATTTCTGGCCATGGAATCTCCTATCCCTGTGCAGGTCACATTGTGCACCAAGAATGTGTCATTTGTTTAGACGAAACGTGAAGGTCTTCACTGGCCTATTCTGTGTGGCCAGCAGTTGAGATGGAAGCTCTGGCTTATTTTTCCTTATTGTGCTAAGCATTGTTACCTTCATCTTGAGGAGCTCCTGTCCCAGTTTGTGTAAAAGTTATTGCATATGGCGTTGTGGCCATGCACCTTATGTCATGTCCAGGGTAACCCTCACGCCTTAATTTCTCACAGGATTTCCTCCATCTGACTTCCCTTTGTTAATGAAATGACATCCTCTGCTCTTCTGTATCTCTGTGCTTCCCCTTGAGCAAGTTATTCGTAGCTTTGGTCTGGCTTATCATTTATATGCAGATGATGCTTACTTAGATCTACAGCATTTCAGTGTTAAAAGTGACACTTCATCACAGCTTTCTTGGCTCACAACTTGCCTCAGTGAAATTAAAGTAAAATTAAAACCTGAACAGAGCAAAACTCTTTAAAATGAAATTGCAGCATAACTGAACTCCTGCAAAATGGCACTAAAGTACAACTTAAGAAAACAAGCTCCTCTTCAACCATTCTCGGTGATGATCTCATCAGATGTTCTTTTACTGCAAAGAATCTCAGTGTCACTTTGATTCCTCCTTTTCTTATTTCACCCATGTAAGCCATATTAAGAAACTTCCACCTGTGTCACCTTTCTTATGTTTGCTCATTCCTCTCCTTTTCTAATGGTGAGAATCTTGTCCCTGCTGTTATCACATCCAGCATTGATTATTGTAAGTCACTACTGGCAGGTGCCACTTCTAATCGTTTATCACAGCTCCAGCTGATTCAAAACTCAACTGCAAGAGTCCTGACACAGACCACCCACAGCAAGCACATCCCAGCCATACTGAGAAAAGCGCTATATAAATGTAATGAATTATTATTATTATCCTGCCGCACCTTCACTGCTCCCTGTGTCTTACATAATTGAATATCAAATTCTGTTATTGACCTGCCCACTAAGGTCCTCTCATTCTGTGCCCCTCACTAACTGGCACGCTGTGGGTGACAGCAGGGTCTTCAGCTGTATATAGCGCCCTGACTGTGGAATGACCTTCTGAAATTAATGACATCAGCTGACTCCATTCATTTGTTTATAACTCATTTGTTTAAGAAGACATTAAACAGACCTGACATTCTGCCCCTTCCTTCAGTTTACCCCCTCTATCTGTCCAGGTACTCTGGGTTTGCATTATCACAAATTATGTTATTTGTTCAAAAATTTGTTGTAGTATTATATGTTGTATTTTAGTCTGGGTTATTGTCTTTTATTCTTTTTGAATGTTTTGTATATCCTGTATTTATCTTTATTTAGTGTTGATATTTGTAGCCAATGTTATATAGGTCTTGTTGTTCTTTCTGAATTTTGGGCATAGGAAGGGTGCTATATAAATAAATTAGGGTTATTAACAGTATTTTTTTGGTGGCTTATAATAATAAGTGACAAAAACTAGGGCAGTTCTATGTAAGGCAATTAATATATAGCATAATTCAGTGTATAACATGTATTGCCGTTTTCTTCACATGTTTAAAAATATTAGATTGGCTAAAATGTTTATTCTAAATTGGTTTAGAACAATATTGCACATAGGCATAGTACATTTAAAAAAATGTAATCACTTTTATTATTAACGTTTTACTAAAATCTAACGTGGTGCAAACATTTTAATTATATTGTATATTTCGTTTCATGAATGTAAACGAAAAACTATTTTCAAATAACACAAATCTTAACGATTTTAATTTTGTCGACATGTTAAATGGTTCCTGTTCTGCCCCACATCTTGTTAGTTAAGACTGTTATTTGTTGAACTGTGCTCCCCCTTTTATCTTGTCATTTTTTAACACACCAGTCAGTCACGTCCCACACTCTCAGCGGCGCTATAAAAGTCTATGAAACTCACGTAAAGCACGTAGGTCCCATAATAAACATTTGAATACAATGCACCCCATGTCTCTCACATAGGCACCCCTTTATCTCTTGTTTTGGTCATGTCCAAAACGTATCCTTAGCATATATAAACCCCTGGGTCTGGTTAGTTGTGCTACGCAGCTATTTGAACCTCTGTCTATGCGCTTCTCTTTGTCTTGATCCAACCGTGGAAACCAATCGCCTTGTAAGTGTCTTTTAAAGCTTTACTGTTTAATGTACACTGTCTGCTATGTTCTGCATTGCTTTGTAAATCATTCTTTATCGTCTTTGATTGTACACCTGTAAATGACTGTATGTTTCTTTTGTATATATTTCAGTTTACAACGAGGTACGTCCAGTAAAAGCCTTCAAGAAAGCTCGCTCACCCCTTGTCGTTTTTTATGTGGATGTGCCGAGTTGTTTAAGCTCTCTGCGGCCGCGTTGCACGGACAGCGTGGAGTGAGGCAGAAAAGTAAAAAGGCGAATCCTACGGTGGCTCTGAGGGGCAAAACACAAACACAAAATCAACAACAAACCAAATGAAAAAACAAAATAAAAAAAACACAATGAAATTAATTAATATATGAAAACATGAAGTCAACAGCGGCACGGTGGCGCAGTGGGTAGCGCTGCTGCCTCGCAGTTGGGAGATCTGGGGACCTGGGTTCGATTCCCGGGTCCTCCCTGCGTGGAGTTTGCATGTTCTCCCCGTGTCTGCGTGGGTTTCCTCCGGGCGCTCCGGTTTCCTCCCACATTCCAAAGACATGCACGTTAGGTGGATTGGCGATTCTAAATTGGCCCTAGTGTGTGCTTGGTGTGTGGGTGTGTTTGTGTGTGTCCTGCGGTGGGTTGGCACCCTGCCCAGGATTGTTTCCTGCCTTGTGCCCTGTGTTGGCTGGGATTGGCTCCAGCAGACCCCCGTGACCCTGTGTTCGGATTCAGCGGGTTGGGAAATGGATGGATGGATGGATGAAGTCAACAATAAACAGTGAGGGCATAAACTTAGCAAATAGTGAGAGCATGAAATTAACAAAAAGTGAGAGCGTGAAATTAACCAAAAGAGCGAGCGTGAAATGAACAAAAACGACAACATGAAATCAACATTAAGAGGCCGCAACATGAAATCAACAAAAACTGAAAACGGAAGTGAACTTCACAACGGAAACAGCATTTTGAAAACGGAAATGTCCACACCGGAAATGAGATTTTCAGAACGAAATCTGTGCATGCTTAGTTGGAAGAGAAATCTGTGCAACGGACTAATCTTCAACTGATCACATTTAAAGGTGAAATGCAGAATATGCTGTATTTTTAAACGTATATGTTATACTGTATACATGCAGTGTGGCGACTGCAAGGGTCTGTAAACGTTTATCTCCTGAGCATTCAACGTGTTAAGTGCGGGAAAGTCCGCTTCAGCGAAGGGTGTTCATGGTTGGTCGTAATAACTGCCCAGATTTCATACGAAACGACGAACATAATACTGGTTGTTCTTGTTAAATATATACCTTTCACAACTACAGTTTTTGTGACTTCCTGGTAATTAAAAAACGAAAACGTTTCTTTGGGAAACTGAGCAAAACGTTTAACATCTTCACAAACTTTTAAAATAAAAATGTCAAACTTGAACTAGATAACTGCGGCTACTCCCTGTCGTGTCGGCTTCTTCTTACTCCTCGAGAAGTGTTATTAATAGGATATTTTCTTATCATAAAGTTTCGAGTGCGGAAACGCGCATGGATTTCTTTATCTTTATTTGGTTGTGGGTCGAGTGTGCAAACACATGTGGTATTGCAAACACGGGGGGTATGGACGATGCGGTAGGTGGCTTTGGGTCCCCTACGAGGTCAGAGCACGAAGTGTCCGTTGTCATCCATCAACTGAAACAGAGAAGTCCTGCTATTGGGTTTACCATTTATTTTACTGTTTTGTTACAAATGCTTTACTTCTTCCTGTAACAAACATTCTCATTCTCCAAAGGCAGACAATGTTTTGTCCCTACTGTGGCAGTCAGCTGGGCACGGGCGCGGCGCCAGCATTTTGTTCCACCTGTGGGCGATCGCTTGCCTTTCTGCCGTCAGGTGACCAATCGTCCGCGGCGCTGGGAGGATCACCAACAGGTAATATGTCTCTTGCATTTAAGTACGAGTATGTGTAATTTTTTCGCTACAGTACTTTGTGCGCGCTAAAGCGAATAACCCTTTTGAAAATGTTTAGGACGTCAGCATCCTGAAAATTCTCCAACACTGACGGTGTTTTTTCGTTTCAAAGAAATAAAAAACAAAGAAAGATCCGTTAATTTTACCACTAAAAGAAAGTCTCAGAAGGATGCAGTAAGTTGTGTACAGGTACGTCTGAATATTTTAAATATTATACGCGTGAAATATATTTTTTAAAAATCTGTTCAATTACCAATTAAAGGCATCGTTATTTACGTGCGTTTTACTCATGTATTTTTTATAAAACATATGAATGAATGTATAAATGAACACAAATACGTTTTTTCAATTCTGATTGAAATTTCGCAGTTCTAATCTAGTTTATGCAAAACTACTTTCTTTTTATTTATTTTATCATGTTGTTTCATTATTTCTTTTTTCTGTACGTAGATTAATGTAGGAATTATGAGGGAGTGTGGAGGAATGTTAAAAAAAAAAAGAGGCAGGACATTACCACTTCGAATTTCTTCAAGAAGTTCCAAAAATGAACTTTTGCATGCCGCTGAGACAAAACTCTGCACATTCAACAATGATTTACCACCAGGCCCATATGTGCTTTTGCATGCTGATGGGAGTCTTGTTAATAAAATACCAGGATCTGCAAATAATTTTATACTGCAAGACTACAAAAATGAAATTGGCAAACAATTTAACAGAATAACATTCTTCATCTGCCCAGAGGCTGAATACAATAAATTAGGTAGGTTCAGAATCAATTAATATTTAAGTATTTGTGTATATTTAATTACAAATCACAGTTAATTTTTAAAAGTTAATTGTTCTGTAAATAGTAGTAAAAATAACTTATACAGTTTGATGGGTTGATTAATTCCTACTTATGCAAAACTTGTGACAACCTGTTTAAAAATGTAAAAAAATTGCATTTTTCATAGTTTTTTAAGGATGTATCTAAGTATGTTTATTACTTAAATGACTATCAAAAAAGAAAATAAATATAGTGGTTTTTAGTGATTTATTTGAAAATATATGCATGATGAATTTGAGCATCTTGTACATTATTATTGAGTATATATAATGAACTGTTTAGGATACAATTCTGCATTTTTAGTTGTTGGTTAACTTTTAACTATTTAACTAATATTTTTGCAGAAAATAACAGCAGTGATCCTGAAGAAGTGACTATTCATCCAAAACATAAAATAGAAGAGGACTTTCTCAATGATACCATGGTACACAATTAATTAATTAATAGGTTTATTCATTTATAATCACCACAGCTAAACCTTTCATAGTGAAATGTAGTGTAAGTAGCACTTAAAGTAAAACAGTTGTCATAATGTTTCACCCAAATGTTCTGTATAATCCGCTAACTAGCAAGTGTATTGTGTAGAAACTCAGTTGCTGTTTTTTTTGTAATTATATGTTTTTTTTGTAATTCACTTCTATCTTTCAGCTTTTTGTCCACAGCTCCCCCAGGGAAAAAAATGAAAATCTAACCACAAGGAGTAAAGATGTGGTAAATCTGAAATATTTATTCATGCTTATCTTGTGTTTACAGTTTAATATTTTTTTCTTATCTTTGATTACTTTATACTAATACTTTGATATACTTTACTGATACATATACTATCTACCTTACTGCTTCATGGTGACACTAATAATATATTTTTGCAGCAATCTTGTTGTATCAAAGAGGAATTTAATAACCTTTTGCACTAAAGATAAAAAAAGTTGGAATTTAATTGTGTCTGTCCACACCAGGATTAGAGGGGATGGACTAGATTGGGATTAGATTGTATTTCATTCATTGCTGGTTAGAGATCTGGTGTTCAAATAAAAGAAGTCTTTGTGATTAATTTGGATAATTTTTGAGAAAGGCCTGGAGTTTTCAAGAAAGATGGTTTTCATCCTGACTAGAGAGGATCTTTTAATTTATCTCAAAATATGACAGCAAAACTACCTGGCTGACTGATCAGAGTTCAAACCAGGACACTTCTTCTTATCATCACAGACAGTTGTCTATCCCACTTGTATGTGGGATGCTATGGAGCATTTTTAAATTAGCTACTTTAGCAAAATCTAAATGAATTAATACTCAGATTATAAACAGCATAATTAGACCAAAAGTTATAAAGAGATTCTCCACTAGGAGTGACTGCATTAGTAACAATTTCAGTTAAAACAAAAAAATATAACAGTAGTTTAAAACCATGTTTGCAGTTTAAGATGCTGGTTGATACAAATTCTCACTGACTGAATAGTTGTTTTCATCTCCTCTGTTGTTAACTGGCCATAGTTCAACAATTAATCAAGGAACAGATAGTGCTGAGCTCTGTTTATGTTAATAAGTTCCAAACCACTTTTGTGTTTTTATGTACTCATATTATTATTAGAAAAATTGTAATTGCATTTTACCTGGAAACTTGACACAGAGCTCAGTGTCTGCACTTAGTTAAAAGTGCTGTACACAAATGAAAATGTAATTCAGTTCAAATACAGTATAAGTAAATTACTGTAACTCTGTGCCTGCTGTGTTTGTTACTTTAAGCTGTTTGATTTTCAGTTTCTGTTTTAATAGATGTCTTTGATTAATCCTGTATCAAATGAAAAGCAAAATATGGCAAGCACATCATCAAAGGAAGTTTCCACAAGCTGCACTAGTGTTAGTACGGGTGCACATTGCTACAGGTATTATCAACAATGCTACCTATATAATTTCCATTGAATATGTTGCTGAACAAAGTGTTTTATAGTATCTCAGTTGTTAGCATGAATACCACTTAAAGTACATTGCAAACCAGGCAATTTACAATTAATAATGTCTTTAATGCATACCTTAGGACACAAATCATCTTCAAATGTAACATTCAAATTGGAGGATACTCTTACAAATGTAATATATATGTAAATAATCATGTATTCATGTTGATTCTAGATGAAAACAGGCCATTCAGCTCAACAAAGCTCGCAAAGTAAAAACACATCAAGTCGAGTTTTGAAAGTCTCTATAAAGTCCCACTGTTTACCACACTACTTGGTCACTTATTCCAAGTGTCTGTGATTCTCTTTGTAAAGAAAAACTTCCTAATGTTTGTGTGAAATTTACCCTTAACAAGTTTCCAACTGTGTCCCTGTGTTCTTGATAAACTCATTTTAAAATTACCGTCTTGATCCACTGGACTAATTCCCTTCATAATTCTAAACACTTCAATCAGGTCTCCTCTTAAACTTCTTTTGTTTAAACTGTAAAGGCTCAGCTCTTTTAATCTTTCCTCATAACTCACCCCCTGTAGCCCTGGAATCAGCCTAGTCACTCTTCTCTGGAGATTTTGTAGTGCTGCTATGTCCTTTTTTTGAATTTTATTAGTTTATGTAATAGTGTTGTACATTAGCCAGATTGTTACTTATGGGCAAAGTAATAATAAATGTAATTTATTTAAAATTTCTTACAATATAAAAATACAATAAGATAGGAAGAACAACACAGTAAACAGATTTCATGTGGGGGATGGTCCTGCTTGTCTATAGGCAAAACTTTGAAATTCATCACTTTTACTATTGATCCTTATAGCTCAATATGAAATGGCTTTCTTATTTTTTCCAAGAACATATACAGAGGTTTATGCTCCAATTCTAGTTGAAAGTGACACTAGTAGCTCATCAGAAGATGAATTTGCTCACAATGTTGATTGGTAAGTTTCTGTGGTAACACTTTCTCTTCCAGTCTGAATAAATGTAGTTAATATGGTAATTATTATTTAATAATGATTTAATATCTGTTTCATTTATATCATGTGTTCTTTAGAACAACTCATGGTTATCTTTGTGTTTATACATATTTTGTGTAAATAGAAATTTTACAATGTAATACTTCTAATAGCTTTTTTTTTATATTTCATATTATGTAATGTTTTAAACCATACTTTTGAAATGGTTTGACTTGAACCTTGTTAATGTTGCTTCAATGAGATGTACCATTGAAGTGCTCTTGTTGTTATTAAACAAAAATTTGTAAACTTAATGTTCATTTTCAAATAAAATATTATGATGGTTGACTTCAATTTCCAGTTCAATTATAATTATTTTGGTAATCAACTTTTGAACAGAAACAGTCTATCCTGTTTAACCTTTCCTGACACTTAATAAAGTTCAAGAAGAAAAAACATTTAATAGTTTAACTACTGTCAACCTTTAATTGTACATCAGTAAGAAAAAGAAAACACAATATTTCAGTACATCTTACACTATTCAAACTGCCAAGGTACTTATAGTTTACAATCCTGTTTAAGGATTTTATTACATTATTTAACACCATTGTAGCTGAACCTCTCCAAAACAATGTATCCAATGCAAACTTGGACAATTGTACAGCCTCTGATCTGACTTTCTGGGGAGCAGATTCTAGGCTGTGGAACAGGGTAGACATGTAAAAGAGTCCCTTCTTAGAAACACGGGATTGCCTCAGGGACACTTTCTCTCTCCAGCCATTTGCTCTTTGTACAACAATGACTGCACCTCTACTGGCTTGACTGTAAAACTTGTAAGGTGTGATGATTATGTCATTCTATATGCCAGACTGCAGAAGGCCACAAGGAGCCATGAGAAAATATTAAATCTTTTGGGTAGCAGGGAGGATAGTATACCTAAAAGCAGAACGATACAAACATGTCACGTCATTTTAAACTATAAACCATTGTTATATTTGCATTCTTTCCTGATTAGTCAAAACCGGTGATATGCCTGTTGTTGCCCCCCAGCCTTCTACTGCTTTCCACCAGCTTTTACTTTACTTAATAAAGACCTATAGAGAAAAAAGTGAAAATGAAATTCTACAAGTTATATTAGTTTTTATCATGTGTTTATTGTATATTGTAAACTATATTGTCACTATTGGTGCATCTACTGTTGAAAGATTAAATAATGTTTATCACTGATGTCTTTTTACTGTTATATTTGTAGCTGGAACACAGACAAATTCATAGCAACTACATTTCATGGTTGTGAAGATCAATTCAATTAGTGTTTCAATTTGCAAGTCCTGAGGTGGTTTCTGGTACATGCTTGATGGTGCTGAAGAATAACTAATTTAAATTATGCAAGATCAAAAAAATGCACTCAGGAAAGAGAATACCCAAAATATATTTATTTAAATATAAAGTGTTACTATATTAGCTAAAATAAGTGAGAAGTAATAGTACTTTACTTTGCGACATACACAAGAAAAAACACACCAAATTGATACATACTACAAAATATTCAGATATTACAAATTTCTTTTAGCCTCAAAAATAATTCTACAGCAGATGTCCATGTGTGTGGAGTTTGTAAATTGTACTGCTGCTTTATGAGATCTAAATATTCCTGTATGGTTTCATCTCCACAATTGCAAATTTCCTTGCATTGTGTTGCCAGTTGATGAAGCTTCTCTTCTGAAACAACGTATCCAAAGTTTCTTGATTGGAATCTAGACAAATAAGTAATATGTTTAAAAGAAAAAAAAAACTAATATATTCAGAAGTCTATACAATTAATTGAGTACTGTGTAGTCAAAACTTGAGAACATTCTTAAAATGAATCATACAATTTTAAAATCTGTATCTCTACCCTTACAGACTTAGCTCTTTACTTTTACTGATGATTAAAAACAAAGAAAACTTAGTCCTGGCAAGATATTTTTTTATATTTTCTAATTATTCTAAATGGAATCAAAACTGTTGCTTTACATAAAGCCATTTATTCATACCTATGTGGTAGGCTAAAAATCTCATTGGGAATTCCAGAAGGACAAACTGACATCCTCGAGGGTCTAATTCTATGTTGGTTCCAGAGGTCTTTAAATTCATTCAAATCCTTTTGCATCAATTCAAGAAAAGCAAAGCGCAGCAAACATTTATGCTGATGGCTACCATTGAAATTGCCAGAATCTTTCAGATCCACCAGGACTTCCATCCAGAACTGTGACCTGAATGAAATAAAATGCAAGAGCTACTTAAATATAGCTTTGGATGCATTTTTTAAATTGCGTTCTATAAATGGTTTTGTTTACTGGTGTAATTAAACTTTCAGTGAAGGGCAATCAGTAAAATATATCACTGAAAAGGTTATGGACTGGAAAACTGCACGCAGTTACACATTTAAAATAAAGTAAGTATCTGATGTAGGGGCAAGCTGTTTTTTAACATTATTTATAAACATTTTGCAGTTATTGATTAAGTAAGTTACGACTACACTTACTATACCAAAATATATACATAAATATTATTACCGTTGCTTTCTGAAATGTGCCCACCAGGATTCTATTCTCTGATTCATTACAGAAGTGCCATAAACATGGCTAGCTGCACCTGCGAAGTGGTCATTTCCTTGAGAGCGCAACGTGCACTGCATTGCTGCTATCAAGGTGTTTTCTGTTCCACAATCCGTCCTCAGTCTCATTGGTACAATCCCAAATTTTGCTACACAAAGCACATAATTTGTTGCAATTACTGCTGGGTTATTATTCGTTGGTCCGCATGAAAGCCATAAAATCTTTCTTGAAAAGCCATCGATGCACCCGCTTACCGCTATGCCATACGGCTTTAATTTATCATATCCATCTACATGCCAAACGTAGTTTGGACCCAGTGAGTGGTACACTCTTCGAACAAATCTCCTTGTCCTCCTAGCTGAAGTTGCAGACGGATTCATTTCAGACAACAAATTCATGACATCATGTCGCCTCACGCGCAGTTTATATTTCTGCAGTAACACTTGATGCATCATTCTATATCCAAGAAGCTGACTCGGCCCTTGTATCTCGATCTCCATGGCCAAACGCACTTGACTTATATTGGAGTAATTCCTACGTTTTGATAATCCCAGTTCTTTCAGGCGCATTTTCAAACTTCTTAAACACATACTTATTCCATGATAAATTTTCAAAAAATCTAGAATGACCTCATATTTATATCCTGCGTAGAAGTACTGCGTAATCCAATCGGTGACCAAAAGTGTGTGTTCATTCCCACTGACTAAAATAAAAATAAATTACATTTACGGCTTATGCGTCAGTTTGTCACTTACCATATTTTGTATGATCATGTCATGCTAATTGCAGGGTAAGAGAAAACAGCAAGAAAAAATTTACATATAGTTAAACGCAAGAGACATATTACCTGTTGGTGGTCCTCCCAGCGCCGCGGACGATTGGTCACCTGACGGCAGAAAGGCAAGCGATCGCCCACAGGTGGAACAAAATGCTGGCGCCGCGCCCGTGCCCAGCTGACTGCCACAGTAGGGACAAAACATTGTCTGCCTTTGGAGAATGAGAATGTTTGTTACAGGAAGAAGTAAAGCATTTGTAACAAAACAGTAAAATAAATGGTAAACCCAATAGCAGGACTTCTCTGTTTCAGTTGATGGATGACAACGGACACTTCGTGCTCTGACCTCGTAGGGGACCCAAAGCCACCTACCGCATCGTCCATACCCCCCGTGTTTGCAATACCACATGTGTTTGCACACTCGACCCACAACCAAGTAAAGATAAAGAAATCCATGCGCGTTTCCGCACTCGAAACTTTATGATAAGAAAATATCCTATTAATAACACTTCTCGAGGAGTAAGAAGAAGCCGACACGACAGGGAGTAGTCGCAGTTATCTAGTTCAAGTTTGACATTTTTATTTTAAAAGTTTGTGAAGATGTTAAACGTTTTGCTCAGTTTCCCAAAGAAACGTTTTCGTTTTTTAATTACCAGGAAGTCACAAAAACTGTAGTTGTGAAAGGTATATATTTAACAAGAACAAGCAGTATTATGTTCGTCGTTTCGTATGAAATCTGGGCAGTTATTACGACCAACCATGAACACCCTTCACTGAAGCGGACTTTCCCGCATTTAACACGTTGAATGCTCAGGAGATAAACGTTTACAGACCCTTGCAGTCGCCACACTGCATGTATACAGTATAACATATACGTTTAAAAATACAGCATATTCTGCATTTCACCTTTAAATGTGATCAGTTGAAGATTAGTCCGTTGCACAGATTTCTCTTCCAACTAAGCATGCACAGATTTCGTTCTGAAAATCTCATTTCCGGTGTGGACATTTCCGTTTTCAAAATGCTGTTTCCGTTGTGAAGTTCACTTCCGTTTTCAGTTTTTGTTGATTTCATGTTGCGGCCTCTTAATGTTGATTTCATGTTGTCGTTTTTGTTCATTTCACGCTCTTTCTTTTGGTTAATTTCACGCTCTCACTTTTTGTTAATTTCATGCTCTCACTATTTGCTAAGTTTATGCCCTCACTGTTTATTGTTGACTTCATGTTTTCATATATTAATTAATTTCATTGTGTTTTTTTTATTTTGTTTTTTCATTTGGTTTGTTGTTGATTTTGTGTTTGTGTTTTGCCCCTCAGAGCCACCGTAGAATCCACGCCGCGGGACAGACTGCAAGAGAATCGTTAAGACAGCTAAGTTAAGGAATGTTCTGGCCACGCGGATCAAAGAAGGATCCTACGGCAACATAGAAAAAGGGCAATTCTACGGCGCGGGACGGACCGCAGAACATTGCTCTTCACCTGCTAAGTAAAGGGATGTTCGTGCCAGGGATCAATGGGAGGATCTCTGGGCAACTTGGCTGAAAGACAGTATTCACACCGCAAATCGGAGTGCAGCATCTCAACGGCATCTTTTAAATCAACTCCGCCTACTGACCAGTTGAAGCGCAACATGGAGAAGGTATACAAAACCGACGCTGATTCTGTGGCCAGTTCAAGACACGCGCTATTCCAACACCTCAGTAAAAAGTTCCGCAGCCAAAGCTCGTGCGTTGGCTGAAGCTGCGCGTGCACGCGCATCCTTTGCAGAGAAAGAGCTTGCCATTAAAAGAGAACAAGCAAGAATGGAGACAGAGAGACTTGCACTGGCAGCAGCACTAGAGGCTCTTCTGTCCGAAAAAGAAACTGCTGCCGCAGTAGCAGAAGCTGAAATATTAGAAGCTGCAATGGATTTACTAAATGATGAGATCCGCAGCCGCCGAAGCTTATCTCAAGCTAAGGGACGGACAGCAGAGTATGTACGGGAGCAGAGTGTATGGCTCACACTTGACGCTGTCACCTCTCAGCCTAATTCAACTACATGTATAGAAATGGAAAAATTACCTGCAGCACAACAGGACGTCATATTGAGGAGTCCTTCACGCATCTCAGGTGACCACCCGTTATCTATGAAGGTTGAGGCAGGAGAAAGTGCAGATGTCCAAAGAGTGTCATCACATTCACCACACGCCATTTACCCAGCAGGACTGCCTGATCAGCACATCCAGACCCCTCCTTTAAAGAACAGCCCTCTCACGGAACAAGCCTTAAACACAGGACTGTTCCCCCTGCATAACCAGTATTCTATGCAGCAGGTCCAGGCTTCTGACATGGTTGACTTTGCAAAGTATTTGGCACGCAGGGAACTTGTTACAACTGGACTCATAAAGTTTGATGACCGACCTGAGAACTACAGAATGTGGCAGTCATCCTTTATGAACGTTACCCGAGGGTTAGACCTGACTGCCACTGAGGAGCTGGATCTGTTAATAAAATGGCTGGGGAAAGAATCAGCAGAACACGTCCGCAGAATCAGAGCTGTTCATATAAATAATCCAAGGGCAGCTCTTAAAATGGTATGGGATAGACTGCCCCGGAAGTGATAGAAAATATTCTGTTTAAGACACTAGAGAACTTCCCACGCATATCCAGCAAAGATTATGTCCGGCTCAGAGACCTAGGAGACCTCCTCATGGAGTTGCTGTCTGCAAAAGAAGATGGATATCTATCTGGTCTTGCTTACTTAGATACAGCTCGTGGAATTAATCCAATTGTGGAAAAATTACCTCACAGCATCCAAGAAAAATGGATATCAGCAAGATCAAGGTTTAAAGAGGAACATGACATGTGCTACCCTTCTTTCTCTTATTTCACAAAGTTTGTATGCAATGAAGCCAGAACCAGGAATGACCCAAGCTTTGCACTATCTGGAAGTTATAGTGACCCAGTCAGGCATGGCAAGCCTTTGTACAAGAATTTTAATCAAAAGGCTCAGATATCTGTCCATAAAACAGATGTTGTCCCATCTATGGTTTCAAGTACACTTAAACCAGAAAAAAAAGATGAACTCATGAAGTACTGCCCCATCCACAACAAGCCTCATCCCCTGGCAAACTGTAGAGGTTTTAGAGAAAAGACCACAGAGGAGCGCAAGACATATCTGAAAGAGAATCGTATATGTTTTAGATGCTGCACTTCATCTTTTCACATAACAAGAAACTGTAAGTTGGAGCTGAAGTGCAAAGAGTATGAGAGCGACAGACACAGCACAGCCATGCATCCAGGCCCTGCTCCCTGGTCATCAAAATCTGATGCACAGGAGTCCAGACATGAGGCTAATGAAGAAGAAGACCTCAGCAGCTCACCTACAGTTTCTTCTCACTGCACTAAAGTATGTGGCCAGGATCTACAGGCACGCTCATGCTCAAAGATATGCCTTGTTAAAGTGTATCCACAAGGGCAGACCGAGAAGACAGTTAAAATGTATGCCATTCTGGACGATCAGAGCAACCACTCGCTAGTGAGATCAGAATTCTTTGATATGTTTGACATTCAAAGCAGCCCATTCACATACTCTTTGAGAACCTGTGCTGGAGTTATGGAGACAATTGGCAGGAAAGCAGCTGGTTTCCAAATAGAGGCTGTGAATGGCGGAGTAAGTATAGCCCTGCCTCCACTTATCGAATGCAATGAGATTTTGAACAATCGCTCTGAAATACCAACACCAGAGGCAGCACGTCACCACCCTCACTTACAGTCTGTGGCATGACACATCCCAGAATTGGATACTAATGCCCATATTCTGCTACTGCTTGGAAGAGACGTCATCAGAGTACACAAAGTGAGGCAGCAAATTAATGGCCCTCATAATGCACCCTTTGCTCAAAAACTTGATCTAGGTTGGGTTCTTGTTGGCGAAGTTTGCCTGGGAAATGCTCACAAGCCGGCAGTTTGAACTTTCAAGACAAGTGTGCTGGAAAATGGATGACCTTCACTTTTCACGCCTTGCTATAACCACCTTTGCTTGAGAGAAAGGGCGACTTACGGCGGGGAGCCAACACCATTGGCCCCTTTGATCAAGTCTGCACATAATGATGTGCTGGGCAAGTCAATATTTGAGAGAACTAAAAATGACAACCAATTTACCCTCTCTATTGAAGATCAAGTCTTTTTAAAAATCATGGAAAAGGAACTTAACAGAGATGAAGTGAATAGCTGGGTTGCACCACTCCCTTTCAGATCTCCCAGACCTCGTCTCCCCAATAATCGTGAACAGGCTCTTTCTCGCCTTGTCTCTCTGCTGCATTCTTTAGACAGAAGACCCGAGATGAAAAAGCAGTTCACCAGCTTTATGGGGAAAATATTCGAGAATGGACATGCAGAACCAGCCCCTCCACTGAAAGAAGGGGAGGAATGCTGGTACCTGCCAATTTTTGGAATATATCATCCACAGAAGCCTGGTCAAATAAGGGTAGTTTTTGACTCCAGTGCGCAGTACTGTGGCATGTCACTAAACAGCATTCTACTGAAAGGACCAGATTTAAATGATTCTCTGCTTGGCGTGTTGATCCGTTTCAGAAAGGAACCCATAGCAGTAACTGCAGACATTGAGCAAATGTTCTATTGTTTCATGGTGAGAAAAGACCACCAGAAATATCTGAGGTTTCTGTGGCATCAAGACAATGACACAACTAAAGACATAACTGAATATCAGATGCGAGTGCATGTTTTTGGAAATAGTCCTTCCCCTGCAGTTGCCATCTTTGGGTTGAGATGAGCAGCTGAGGAAGGTGAACATGAGCATGGAGCAGATACACGGCAGTTTATACAGAGACATTTTTATGTAGACGATGGTCTTATTTCTCTGCCAACGGAAACTGAAACCATTAGTCTGCTAAAACGGACACAAGAATCTTTGGCACAATCTAACCTAAGGCTACACAAAATCGCTTCAAACAGTACCTTAGTAATGAAAGCCTTTACAGCAGATGACCTAGCCAAAAGCATAAAAGACTTGGATATTACTAAAGAGATTCTTCCAGCCCAAAGAAGTCTAGGACTCAGTTAGGAGATAGAATCTGACACATTTACATTTACAATTTCAGAAGGAGAAAAACCATTTACACGTCGTGGCGTTTTATCCACAGTCAACAGCCTTTTTGACCCCCTTGGTCTAGTAGCCCCAGTAACCATACAAGGGAGGGCTTTGCTGCGAAAAAATCTCCCATGGCCCTGGTGACTGGGATACCCCACTTTCAAAGGATAAATCAGAGGAGTGGAAGATCTGGCAAAACTCTCTACAGGATTTAAAATATCTTCATATCCCACGCACATATGCTCCTCATGGCCTGGCCCAGGCAAAGCATACTGAATTGTGTGTCTTCTCGGATGCATCTAATGTGGCCATTGGTGCAGTAGCATACCTTAAAATTACCACCAAGAGTGGGCAGTGTCATGTGGGATTTGTTCTGGGAAAAGCCAAATTGACCCCCCAGCCAGAACCAACCATACCACGCCTTGAACTGTGTGCAGCAGTACTCGCAGTAGAAATGGCAGAACTCATTCTAGGTGAGATGAATTTCCAGCCAGACTCAGTCAAGTTCTACTGCGACAGTAAAGTCGTTCTCGGCTACATATTTAATGAGACCAGGCGTTTCTTTGTGTATGTACACAACAGAGTCCAACGCATTCGTCAGATGACAAAGCCACAGCAGTGGCATTATGTTCCCTCAGATAAGAATCTTGCCGATCTTGCAACAAGATCAGTACCTGCTTCTCAGCTTGCCAACACTTTTTGGTGTACTGGACCAGCTTTTCTATACAAGCAACAACAAATTTTCCATGAAGCACAAGAAAACTTTGAACTTATCCATCCTGAGCTAGATGCAGAAGTACGCCCACAAATAACGAGCTTCATCACTCTGACTAGAGAGAAACCACTCAGTCCTAAGTGCTTCCAACGCTTCTCCACCTGGCATTCTGCCCTGAGAGCTGTTGCACTTCTCATCCATATAGTCCGTTCTTTCAAGTCATGCTCTGATTCACACAGAAACTGTAGTGGCTGGCATTGGTGTAACAAACCGCGTACCCCAGATGAGCTCACTGCTGCAAGGAATGTTATTCTTAAGTCAGTCCAGAGAGAGGCATACTCAAATGAAATTGATTTACTCACAGCAAAGAGGAACCTCCCCATAAGCAGTTGTCTTCTTAAACTCCACCCTATGCTGAATGATGGCTTTATCAAGGTAGGGGGGCGACTGAAGCATGCAGATATCGACCAAAGCGAAAAGAACCCAATTATACTCCCAAGGAAAAGTCATGTTACAGCTTTGTTAGTGGAGCACTATCACAAAGACGTGCAACACCAGGGTCGTCTATTCACAGAAGGAGCCATTAGAGCATCAGGTCTGTGGGTAGTTGGTGGTAAGAGACTTGTAAGTTCTGTTCTTCATTTTTGCACCACCTGTTGTAAGCTCAGAGGCAAGATGGAAAAACAAATGATGGCAGACCTTCCCCAAGAACGCATCAACACATCCCCTCCTTTCACCTATGTAGGATTAGATGTGTTTGGCCCATGGTCAGTTACCACACGACACACAAGAGGAGGTGTGGCTCAAAAGAAGCGTTGGGCAATACTCTTCACTTGCATGAGCACTAGAGCTGTGCATATTGAAGTAGTAGAATCCATGGACACTGGTAGTTGTATCAATGCCTTGCGAAGATTTTTTGGAATACGTGGCCCTGCAAAGCAACTCAGGTCTGACTGCGGAACAAACTTTATTGGAGCTAGCAGGGAACTAGGATTTGTAAAAAACTCTGAGAAACATCTGAGCATCCTACGATACTTAAGCGGACAGGGATGCACTTGGGAGTTCAACCTCCCCTCACGCGTCACACATGGGAGGTGCTTGGGAGCGTATGATTGGCATGACACATAGAATACTTGACTCTATGTTTCTACAGAACAGACTGTCTCACCTCACTCATGAAGTCCTTTGTACCTTTCTGACGGAAGTATCTGCAATACTAAATGCCAGACCACTTGTCCCAATTTCCTTTAACCCAGAGATGCCATTTTTATTGAGCCCTGCAATGCTGCTTACCCAGAAAACTGGTGTGTCAGCACCTCCAGGTAATTTCACAAGAAATGACCTTTTTAAAAGCCAGTGGAGACAAGTACAAGCCATGGCAAATGAATTCTGGACACGATGGAGACGTGAATACCTCCCTACTCTGCAAAACAGATGGAAATGGGCCCACCCATCTAGAAATTTACAAATAGGAGACATTGTGTTGCTAAAGGAGAGTCAACTATCACGCAATGAATGGCCTATGGGATTAGTCACCTCGGTATTCCCTAGCAGTGATGGCACTATAAGAAAAATAGAAGTTAAAACTGCCTCTCAAGGCATCTCCAAAAACTTTATCAGGCCTATCACAGAAGTCATTCTACTAGTCCCTAAAAAAGATGGATAAGTTCATACAATATTTGCCTCTATGTACTGTTTAGTGATATAATGTTATTATATCAGATGGGGAGTGTTCTGCCCCACATCTTGTTAGTTAAGACTGTTATTTGTTGAACTGTGCTCCCCCTTTTATCTTGTCATTTATTAACACACCAGTCAGTCACGTCCCACACTCTCAGTGGCGCTATAAAAGTCTATGAAACTCACGTAAAGCACGTAGGTCCCATAATAAACATTTGAATACAATACACCCCATGTCTCTCACATAGGCACCCCTTTATCTCTTGTTTTGGTCATGTCCAAAACGTATCCTTAGTGTATATAAACCCCTGGGTCTGGTTAGTTGTGCTACGCAGCAATTTGAACCTCTGTCTATGCGCTTCTCTTTGTCTTGATCCAACCGTGGAAACCACTCGCCTTGTACGTGTCTTTTAAAGCTTTACTGTTTAATGTACACTGTCTGCTATGTACTGCATTGCTTTGTAAATCATTCTTTATCGTCTTTGATTGTACAACTGTAAATGACTGTATGTTTCTTTTGTATATATTTCAGTTTACAATGAGGTACGTCCAGTAAAAGCCTTCAAGAAAGCTCGCTCACCTCTTGTCGTTTTTTATGTGGATGTGCTGAGTTGGTTAAGCTCTCTGCAGCCGCGTTGCACGGACAGCGCGGAGTGAGGCAGAAAATTTCCCACAGACCCGAACACAACATAAATGTTAATAGTGTATTTCACAGAAAAGATCCGTATTGCTTAGTTTGATGTATGACACGACGTGATGGCAGAAATCCTCCGAACTTCACAAGGATGTGTATTATTTAGTTTGTTGTACTGTTTTTCCTTCTCAGTTTTATCTTTTAATTTCTGAAGAGGTCCTTGACCCAACGTTACTTTCCGGGCTTTGCCGAGACATGCCGAAACTTTCCAAAAGTTATCTTCCGATTCTCTGTCCTCAAACTGACGTCAGTTCTGACTTGGAGAAGACTTACTTGCCGAGACCGGCCAAAACCTTCCGAAAGTAATGTTACGAAGTCAGTCCTGAAACGTCACTTCCGGGTCTAAAACTGTGGGTCTACAACTGCGGTTCTGAAACTGTGGTGACGTATGGTGCTGTGGCTCTGCTAGTGGATAGTATTGTCTCTCTCTCTCTCCCTCTCTCTCTCTCTCTCTCTCTCAGCAGCACGTGAGCCCCATGACCCAAACACCCCCCCCCCACAACACTGCAGCTATAGCCTTACAATCCGATTGCTGTATAAACACATTTTAAGTGAGTTTTAAGCACAGGGGGAAAAAAAAGGAACATTTGAACAAATCCCAACTTTATTTAAAAGCCAACCAAGAAAGTAACATTACAGGAGTTTTCAAGCTAATATCATTACAACCCGATCAATGTAAACACACTTTTTAAATGAGTTTTAAGCACAGGGGGGAAAAAAAAGGAACATTTGAACAAATCCGAACTTTATTTAAAAGCCAACCAAGACAGTAACATTGTAGGAGTTCACGCTAATAGCATTACAACCCGATCGCTGTAAACACTCTTTTTTAAATGAGTTTTAAGCACAGGGAAAAAATGAACATTTAAAAAAAGAGAAAAGTAACATTGCAACACTTCTCATTATTAAGTCTCAATAATTCTTACCACTCTTCGCTTACTTAGAAGCCATGGTTAACTGCAAAAGCACACAAAATACTGTAGAGCACAAAGAGTTCACAGGTAAAGCACGCACGTCTGACTGAGAACAATGAACAGGGAGAAGCTGAACACGTGCTTAAATACAGTAATCGGCACGTATGAACCGGAAGTTAAATGAAATAGAGCACAAAGACTTCACAGCGAAAGCATGCACGTACAGAGAACAATGTAACACGTGCGGAAATCATCGGCAAGCCCAAACCGAAAGGGACACTGACTTGTTCGTATACCGAGTGTGTGGTTGTGAACTGAGGCAAAAGTTTGGCAAACTTTTTGGTCGTAAACCGAGTTGTACGTGTACCGAGACGTTCGTGAACCGAGGTTCCACTGTATTTTTTTCTTCTATGTTTTGTTTTCCATTAAGGCCATCTTTCAAAACTACATATTCATCTCTACCTAATGGCTTAAATCTCTTTCTATACAAGTAAATCACTATTTTTGTGTAACTATTTTGTCTATTTTTGTCAAGGCTATGTACTGTATAATATCATTTAAAAAATAGCAACTAATCTCCAGTGATTCATTAGCCACTCCCAAAATCACAGTATGCTGTATTCATTTAGATAACACTAAAGGTTTATAAAAGACACATTATAGAAATTAGATCTTTTTAGATATAAATTATAGAGCAGTAAACATTTCAATAATGAATTAATTTAGATTTTTAATTTATTTTTCCCCACACATTGGTTGGAAGTATATGAGATATACTTTTGCCTTAGATTTTTGTTGAATTCTCTAATGAGCACAGTCAAAAAAGCATTTCTCATTTAGAAAATGTTAGGCTATAATTTCAAGCATTTTCACAAGAGTGAAAACAACTGTAGAACTTGCATACACTAGGTACATTTCACCTCACTCTCAAATTCCATTTCAGGCTTATGAAATGTCCCACTAGTACATTTTATAAGAACCAAATGAGGGATAGAACTTAATTGCCCATCCGAATATCAGAAACATCTAAATAAAATAACACATCACAGGCTGGAAAATGATGTTGGGCTTACAGGCACCGTTCTTGCTTGGTTTAGTTCTTACTTATCAAATCGATTCCAATATGTACAGAAATGTGCTGACAGTACTCCATCATTATACACAGAAGTTCAATATGGTGTCCTGCAGGGCTCAGTACTGGGACCTTTACTGTTTTCACTGTACATGCTTCCACTGGGATCTCTCATTAGGAAACATAATGTTAATTTTCACTCATATGCAGATGACACCCAGTTATACCTTTCATTTAAATCAAATGAAGTTTCTCCAATGTTGTCTTTAATTAGTTGTGTTAGCGAATTAAAGGAGTGGATGAATAACTACTTGTCTTTAAATACAGATAAAACAGAGATGTTATTTGTTGGAGGGAATGATGCTGATCACAACAATATTTTGTCATCATTTAACTCAGTTGGAATCCCAGTCAATTTTACTGAATCAGCCCGCAATCTAGGAGTTATCTTTGACTCTAGCATGTCATTTAAAGCGCATATTACAAAGTTGTCCAAAACATGTTTCTTCCATCTTAAAAATGTTAGGAAATTAAGGCGCTTTTTAAATAAACAGGATTCTGAGAAAATAATTCATGCATTTATCTCTAGTAGGATTGACTACTGCAATGTGGTGTTCACTGGATGTTCAAACTGTTCTTTATACAGCCTCCAGTTAATCCAAAATGTGGCTGCAAGAATTATTACAAGAACAAGAAAATACAAACACATAACTCCAGTTCTTAAATCCTTACACTGGCTCCCGGTTAAGTTTAGGGCAGATTTCAAAATCCTTCTTTTAACAAATAAAGCATTAAATGGTCGAGGTCCGGCTTACTTGTCTGAACTTATCATGACTTACAAACCTGAGCGCACATTAAGATCTCAAGATGCTGGTCTGCTTATGATTCCAAGGATTAATAAAATAACAGTGGGAAGTCGAGCTTTTAGTTACAGGGCCCCTAAACTGTGGAATGGTCTGCCTGCTACTATAAGAGATGCCCCTTCGGTCTCAGCTTTTAAATCCCGGCTGAAGACTCACTACTTCAGTTTAGCATATCCTGATTAGAGCTGCTGATTAACTGTACAGACTGCATCTCTGTTGTTAGTCATTAGCACTTAAACATAAGTAACATGACAGTTATAATTGTATACTAACCCTCACTTATTCTGTTTTTCTTCTCGGTACTCAAATGTGGCACTTGGTGCCACGGCCCACCTGCCAAGTTGTTTTGCCTACCTAAGGAAAAATCATCCCAGATGGAGGATCGCAGGAATTGTGGGAAAGAGGGGTCCTTTCATCGGATTGGCTGGCCCAGCACTGTTTCAGCCGTGGAATGGCCAAACGGGGGAGGCAGCTTGAAGGATGAGGTCTCCAGGACACTACACAAATCCAAATCTTATTATGGGATATATCATCTACTGTTAAATTCTGCTCTGTACTTCTAAAATTTATATTATTTATTCCTTACTAAATTGAGGAATTGTTCTGTTCTGTGTACTGCATTGTATTGTATTGACCC